>NC_133330.1:5693265-5993265 GCF_042186555.1 Aquarana catesbeiana | reverse complement strand
TTACAGTTAGTGTACTGTGTCCTCTGCACAGTGTGCACCTAAAGCTACCTGAAGACAATCGCTGTTGTTCTGATCCTATTAATACCACAGGCAGGCAGCTACAGTATTTACATTTAGTGTACTGTGTCCTCTGCACAGTGTGCACCTAAAGCTACCTGAATAAAATTGGTGGTGTTCTTCTGATCCTATTAGTACCACAGGCAGGCAGCTGCAGTATTTACAGTTAGTGTACTGTGTCCTCTGCACAGTGTGCACCTAAAGCTACCTGAAGACAATTGCTGTTGTTCTGATCCTTTTATTACCACAGGCAGGTAGCTACAGAATTTACAGTTAGTGTACTGTGTCCTCTGCACAGTGTGCACCTAAAGCTACCTGAAGACATTTGCTTGTGTTCTCATACTAATAATACTACCGTCAGGCAGTTGATTCTTCTAGCTGCAGTATCAGTATATATATATAAATCCCAAGGCCTTTTTTGAGACGAGTGCATCAGATCCCACTGCTGCTATTTGCAACATATGTCTCAAGCGTATCTCGCATAGCCAAAACATCACCCGCTTGGGCACCACATGCTTGACCAGACATATGTCAACCTGCCATGCAGTTCATTGGCAAGCGTACCTAAAAGACCCACACCAAAGAACAAAACGAACCTCTCCTTGCTCCTCATCAGCTGGGATCTCCAACCCCACTATACCTTTAGTCCTCTCTGAAACCTGCACCAAGAGGAATGAAGGTGTAGAATAAGGTGTGTCACAGCCAAGTATTTGTGGGCAATCTGCTATCGGTACACCGACGTCAGATTGTATCAGGCAAATTTCCCTGCCCCAGCTGCTGCACCGCCGAAAGAAGTTCGCTCTCAGCCATCCACATGCCCAGCGGTTGAATGCTAGCTTGGCTAAATTGCTAGCACTTCAACTGCTGCCTTTTAGATTGTAGACTCTGCCCCCTTCCGTGAGTTTGTGGAATGTGCAGTTCCTCAGTGGCAGGTTCCCAAACGCCACTTTTTCTCACTGATTTTTTTTCTCTCAATTCCAGCTCTCTACTGGCATGTGGAAGGCAATGTCTTGGCCTCGCTGGACAGGGCGGTCAGTGGTAAGGTGCATATTACCGTTGACTCATGGTCCAGCAGGCATGGACAGGGACGTTACCTATCTTTCACCGCGCACTGGGTGACTCTTCTGGCAGCTGGGAAGGATGCAGGACAGGGTGCACTAATGTTGGAGGTTGTTCCGCCACCACGCCTCCAAAATTCTACTAGTGGTGACTCTGCCACGCCTCTCTCCTCCACCCCCTCCTCTTCTTCCTCCTCCATGGCCTCTTCCTGTGCTGATTTGTCCTCGGACTCAGCGGTGCTCTGCCTAATCTGTGACATGCCCTCCAGGTGGAACTCAACCTTGGCCATGCTGCAGCGGGCCATCAATGAGTACCTATGTGACTATGGAACCAGGACAGGGTCAGGGGACCTAGTTTTTTTCCCCATGCCAGTGGGCTATGATCAGGGATGCATGCACTGTCCTGTCACCATTTGAGGAGGCCACGAGGATGGTGAGCAGTGACAGTGCATGCATCAGTGACACTGTCCCTCTTGTCCACCTGTTGGAGCACACGCTGCATGGAATAATGAACAGGGCACTTGAGGCAGAACAGAGGGACGAAGAGGAGGACTTCCTTACCTCTCAAGGTCCCCTTTATCCAGAAAGTGTTCCTGCGTGCCTGCTGGACACACAGGAAGAGGACGAGGAGGAGGAGGAGGATTGTGTCAGCATGGAGGTGGAGCCTGACACTCAGCATCAGCAGCAGTCTTTAAGGGATCATTTACAGTCCGAAGAAACCCATGAACTTGTATGTGGCTGGGAGGAGGTGGCTGCGGATCATGTCATCGTTAGTGACCCAGAGGACTCTGGACCGAATGCCTCAGCAAACCTACACTGCATGGCCTCCCTGATCCTGCAAAGCCTGCGGAAGGCTCCTCGTATTCGTAGTATCGAGGGGAGAGATGATTACTGGCTGGCAACCCTCCTTGATCCAAGGTTAAGGTTGTGGACCTTATCTTGCCATCGCAGAGGGAGCAGAGGATAAAACATCTTCGGGAGGCCTTGCAGAAAGGTTTGTGCAACGCGCTTCCAGAGCCTGGGAGGTTACAATTTCCTGGTCCTCCTGGACAACGTGTTGCTGAGGCTTCGGTCAGTCACAGAAGGAGCGGTGGAGAAGGTGGCCATCTGTTCAGACAATTTTTTAATCCTCAGCGTCAAGGTCTGATCGGTTCCAGCAACCATCACCAGCGTCTGATTCACATGGTGCAGGATTACCTAGGGGCAAGATCAGACTTGGACACCTTTCCCACCGAAAATCCTCTGGGTTACTGGGTCTTGAGGATGGATTACTGGCCAGAGCTTGCACAGTATGCAATTGAGCTACTGGCCTGTCCTGCATCCAGCGTTCTTTCGGATCGCACATTCAGTGCTGCTGGAGGCTTTGTAACCAATCACAGGGTGCGCCTGTCCACCGAATCGGTCGATCGGCTGACTTTGATAAAAATTAATCAGTCTGGGATCACCAGCTACCAAGCACCTGATGCTGCTTAGGGTTAGCAATGTAACCGATTGTTTTTTTTTTTTAAATGTGAGAACCCTTCAAGACAGCCTATGCTGATGCTGAGTGACTATCCTGTTATGCTGAGTGACTATCCTCTTCCTCCTCAATTTTCATGCTGATTAGGGATGAGCTTCGTGTTCGAGTCGAACCCATGTTCGACTCAAACATCGGCTGTTCGCCCGTTCGCCGAATTGCGAATGATATGGGCCGTTCGAGCCAAATTCGCGTGGCGTGTCATGGCCCATATTTCACAGAGGCATCGCAGTGCATTGCTGGCTGATGATTGGCCAAGCATGCACTATGACCCACATGCTTGGCCAATCACAGCGCCGTCTGTAGAGAGAGCTGTAATTGGCCAAAGCCAGGGTGGCTTTGGCCAATTATGGCTCAGGGGTTTAGTACACGCCTCACACTATATAAAGGCCACCAGCGCGGCGCCCTGTGTAGTGTGTTCTGGCGTTGAGAGACAGAGAGACAGTGTCATTTGATTTAAGTTAGATAGATTAGGCAGGACAGTCAGTCAGTTAGCTGCACTTACAGTGTATTGTGTATATATATGCATCCCAGGTGTTGTATGTATATATATATATATATATATATATATATATATATATATATATACACTGTATTCAGTTCAGCTAGACCCGTTCCTGTTATTATCTTCCTACTGACAGGCAGGCTTGTGTTGTTACAGTATTTACAGCTACCTGAAGAAAATTGCTGGTGTTCTTCTGATCCTATTAGTACCACAGTCAGGCAGCTAGACTATTTACAGTTAGTGTAGTGTGTCCTCCTCATAGTGTTCAGCTAAAGCTACAAGTTACTTTAGTGTGACCTCTGCACAGTGTTCAGGTAAAGCTACAAGTTAGTGTGGTGCGTCCTCTGAACAGTGTTCAGCTAAAGCTACAAGTTAGTGTAGTACACAGTGTTCAGCTAAAGCTACAAGTTAGTGTAGTGCGTCCTCCTCACAGTGTTCAGCTAAAGCTACAAGTTAGTGTAGTGCGCCCTCCTCACAGTGTTCAGCTGAAGCTACAAGTTAGTGTAGTGCGACATCTGCACAGTGTTCAGCTAAAGCTACAAGTTAGTGAAGTGCATCTTCTGAACAGTGTTCAGCTAAAGCTACAAGTTAGTGTAGTGCACAGTGTTCAGCTAAAGCTACAAGTTAGTGTAGTGCGTCCTCCTCACAGTGTTCAGCTAAAGCGACAAGTTAGTGTAGTGCGACCTCTGCACAGTGTTCAGCTAAAGCTACAAGTTAGTGTACTGCATCCTCTGAACAGTGTTCAGCTAAAGCTACAAGTTAGTGTAGTGCACAGTGTTCAGCTAAAGCTACAAGTTAGTGTAGTGAGTCCTTCTCACAGTGTTCAGCTAAAGCTACAAGTTAGTGTAGGGCATCCTCCTCACAGTGTTCAGCTAAAGCTACAAGTTAGTGTAGTGCGACCTCTGCACAGTGTTCAGCTAAAGCTACAACTTAGTGCAGTGCGACCTCTGCACAGTGTTCAGCTAAAGCTACAAGTTAGTGTAGTGAGTCCTCCTCATAGTGTTCAGCTAAAGCTACAAGTCAGTGTAGTGTGTCCTCTGCACAGTGTTCAGCTAAAGTTACAAGTTAGTGTAGTGCGTCCTCCTCACAGTGTTCAGCTAAAGCTACAAGTTAGTGTAGTGCGACCTCTGCACAGTGTTCAGCTAAAGCTACAAGTTAGTGTAGTGCGTCCTCTGAACAGTGTTCAGCTAAAGCTACAAGTTAGTGTACTGCACAGTGTTCAGCTAAAGCTACAAGTTAGTGTAGTGCGTCCTCTGCACAGTGTTCAGCTAAAGCTACAAGTTATTGTAGTGCGTCCTCCTCACAGTGTTCAGCTACAGCTACAAGTTAGTGTAGTGTGACCTCTGCACAGTGTTCAGCTAAAGCTACAAGTTAGTGTAGTGCGTCCTCTGCACAGTGTTCAGCTAAAGCTACAAATTACTGTAGTGCGTCCTCTGAACAGTGTTCAGCTAATGCTACAAGTTAGTGTAGTGCACAGTGTTCAGCTAAAGCTACAAGTTAGTGTAGTGCATCCTCCTCACAGTGTTCAGCTAAAGCTACAAGTTAGTGTAGTGCACAGTGTTCAGCTAAAGCTACAAGTTAGTGTAGTGAGTCCTTCTCACAGTGTTCAGCTAAAGCTACAAGTTAGTGTAGGGCGTCCTCCTCACAGTGTTCAGCTAAAGCTACAAGTTAGTGTAGTGCGACCTCTGCACAGTGTTCAGCTAAAGCTACAAGTTAGTGCAGTGCGACCTCTGCACAGTGTTCAGCTAAAGCTACAAGTTAGTGTAGTGAGTCCTCCTCACAGTGTTCAGCTAAAGCTACAAGTCAGTGTAGTGTGTCCTCTGCACAGTGTTCAGCTAAAGTTACAAGTTAGTGTAGTGCATCCTCCTCACAGTGTTCAGCTAAAGCTACAAGTTAGTGTAGTGCGACCTCTGCACAGTGTTCAGCTAAAGCTACAAGTTAGTGTAGTGCGTCCTCTGAACAGTGTTCAGCTAAAGCTACAAGTTAGTGTACTGCACAGTGTACAGCTAAAACTACAAGTTAGTGTAGTGCATCCTCCTCACAGTGTTCAGCTAAAGCTACAAGTTAGTGTAGTGCGACCTCTGCACAGTGTTCAGCTAAAGCTACAAGTTAGTGTAGTGCGTCCTCTGCACAGTGTTCAGCTAAAGCTACAAGTTACTGTAGTGCGTCCTCTGAACAGTGTTCAGCTAATGCTACAAGTTAGTGTAGTGCACAGTGTTCAGCTAAAACTACAAGTTAGTGTAGTGCATCCTCCTCACAGTGTTCAGCTAAAGCTACAAGTTAGTGTAGTGCGTCCTCCTCACAGTGTTCAGCTAAAGCTACAAGTTAGTGTAGTGTGACCCCTGCACAGTGTTCAGTTAAAGCTACAAGTTAGTGTAGTGCACAGTGTTCAGCTAAAGCTACAAGTTAGTGTAGTGCAACCTCTGCACAGTGTTCAGCTAAAGCTAAAAGTTAGTGTAGTGCATTCTCTGAACAGTGTTCAGCTAAAGCTACAAGTTAGTGTAGTGCACAGTGTTCAGCTAAAGCTACAAGTTAGTGTAGTGCACAGTGTTCAGCTAAAGCTACAAGTTAGTGTAGTGCGTCATCCTCACAGTGTTCAGCTAAAGCTACAAGTTAGTGTAGTGCGTCCTCCTCACAGTGTTCAGCTAAAGCTACAAGTTAGTGTAGTGCAACCTCTGCACAGAGTTCAGCTAAAGCTACAAGTTAGTGTAGTGCGTCCTCTGAACAGTGTTCAGCTAAAGCTACAAGTTAGTGTAGTGCACAGTGTTCAGCTAAAGCTACAAGTTAGTGTAGTGCACAGTGTTCAGCTAAAGCTACAAGTTAGTGTTGTGCGTCCTCCTCACAGTGTTCAGCTAAAGCTACAAGTTAGTGTAGTGCGACCTCTGCACAGTGTTCAGCTAAAGCAACAAGTTAGTGTAGTGCACAGTGTTCAGCTAAAGCTACAAGTTAGTGTAGTGCGTCCTCCGCACAGTGTTCAGCTAAAGCTACAAATTAGTGTAGTGCATCCTCCTCACAGTGTTCAGCTAAAGCTACAAGTTAGTGTAGTGCGACTTCTGCACAGTGTTCAGCTAAAGCTACAAATTAGTGTAGTGCGTCCTCCTCACAGTGTTCAGCTAAAGCTACAAGTTAGTGTAGTGCGACCTCTGCACAGTGTTCAGCTACAGCTACAAGTTAGTGTAGTGCACAGTGTTCATCTAAAGCTACAAGTTAGTGTAGTGCGTCCTCCTCACAGTGTTCAGCTAAAGCTACAAGTTAGTGTAGTGCGTCCTCTGAACAGTGTTCAGCTAAAGCTACAAGTTAGTGTAGTGCACAGTGTTCAGCTAAAACTAAAAGTTAGTGTAGTGCGTCCTCTGAACAGTGTTCAGCTAAAGCTACAAGTTAGTGTAGTGCACAGTGTTCAGCTAAAGCTACAAGTTAGTGTAGTGCGTCCTCCTCACAGTGTTCAGCTAAAGCTACAAGTTAGTGTACTGCGACCTCTGCACAGTGTTCAGCTAAAGCTACAAGTTAGTGTAGTGCGTCCTCTGAACAGTGTTCCGCTAAAGCTACAAGTTAGTGTAGTGCACAGTGTTCAGCTAAAGCTACAAGTTAGTGTAGTGCGTCCTCCTCACAGTCTTCAGCTAAAGCTATAAGTTAGTGTAGTGTGTGTAGTGCGTCCTCCTCACAGTGTTCAGCTAAAGCTACAAGTTAGTGTAGTGCGACCTCTGCACAATGTTCAGCTAAAGCTACAAGTTAGTATAGTGCGTCCTCCTCACAGTGTTCAGCTAAAGCTACAAGTTAGTGTAGTGCATCCTCTGAACAGTGTTCAGCTAAAGCTACAAGTTTGTGTAGTGCACAGTGTTCAGCTAAAGCTAAAAGTTAGGGTAGTGTGTCCACTGAACAGTGTTCAGCTAAAGCTACAAGTTAGTGTAGTGCACAGTGTTCAGCTAAAGCTACAAGTTAGTGTAGTGCGTCCTCCTCACAGTGTTCAGCTAAAGCTACAAGTTAGTGTACTGCGACCCCTGCACAGTGTTCAGCTAAAGCTACAAGTTAGTGTAGTGCACAGTGTTCAGCTAAAGCTACAAGTTAGTGTAGTGCGTTCTCCTCACAGTGTTCAGCTAAAGCTACAAGTTAGTGTAGTGCGTCCTCCTCACAGTGTTTAGCTAAAGCTATAAGTTAGTGTAGTGCGACCTCTGCACAGTGTTCAGCTAAAGCTACAAGTTAGTGTAGTGCACAGTGTTCAGCTAAAGCTACAAGTTAGTGTAGTGCACAGTGTTCAGCTAAAGCTACAAGTTAGTGTAGTGTGTGCTCCTCACAGTGATCAGCTAAAGCTACAAGTTAGTATAGTGCGTCCTTTGAACAGTGTTCAGCTAAAGCTACAAGTTAGTGTAGTGTGACCTCTGCACAGTGTTCAGCTAAAGCTACAAGTTAGTGTAGTGCGACCTCTGCACAGTGTTCAGCTAAAGCTACAAGTTAGTGTAGTGCGTCCTCCTCACAGTGTTCAGCTAAAGCTACAAGTTAGTGTAGTGCATCCTCTGAACAGTGTTCAGCTAAAGCTACAAGTTAGTGTAGTGCACAGTGTTCAGCTAAAGCTAAAAGTTAGGGTAGTGTGTCCACTGAACAGTGTTCAGCTAAAGCTACAAGTTAGTGTAGTGCACAGTGTTCAGCTAAAGCTACAAGTTAGTGTAGTGCGTCCTCCTCACAGTGTTCAGCTAAAGCTACAAGTTAGTGTACTGCGACCTCTGCACAGTGTTCAGCTAAAGCTACAAGTTAGTGTAGTGCACAGTGTTCAGCTAAAGCTACAAGTTAGTGTAGTGCGTTCTCCTCACAGTGTTCAGCTAAAGCTACAAGTTAGTGTAGTGCGCCCTCCTCACAGTGTTCAGCTAAAGCTATAAGTTAGTGTAGTGCGACCTCTGCACAGTGTTCAGCTAAAGCTACAAGTTAGTGTAGTGCACAGTGTTCAGCTAAAGCTACAAGTTAGTGTAGTGCGTCCTCCTCACAGTGTTCAGCTAAAGCTACAAGTTAGTGTACTGCGACCTCTGCACAGTGTTCAGCTAAAGCTACAAGTTAGTGTAGTGCACAGTGTTCAGCTAAAGCTACAAGTTAGTGTAGTGCGTTCTCCTCACAGTGTTCAGCTAAAGCTACAAGTTAGTGTAGTGCGTCCTCCTCACAGTGTTCAGCTAAAGCTATAAGTTAGTGTAGTGCGACCTCTGCACAGTGTTCAGCTAAAGCTACAAGTTAGTGTAGTACACAGTGTTCAGCTAAAGCTACAAGTTAGTGTAGTGCACAGTGTTCAGCTAAAGCTACAAGTTAGTGTAGTGTGTGCTCCTCACAGTGATCAGCTAAAGCTACACGTTAGTATAGTGCGTCCTTTGAACAGTGTTCAGCTAAAGCTACAAGTTAGTGTAGTGTGACCTCTGCACAGTGTTCAGCTAAAGCTACAAGTTAGTGTAGTGCGACCTCTGCACAGTGTTCAGCTAAAGCTACAAGTTAGTGTAGTGCACAGTGTTCAGCTAAAGCTACAAGTTAGTGTAGTGCGTCCTCCTCACAGTGTTCAGCTAAAGCTACAAGTTAGTGTACTGCGACCTCTGCACAGTGTTCAGCTAAAGCTACAAGTTAGTGTAGTGCGTCCTCTGAACAGTGTTCCGCTAAAGCTACAAGTTAGTGTAGTGCACAGTGTTCAGCTAAAGCTACAAGTTAGTGTAGTGCGTCCTCCTCACAGTGTTCAGCTAAAGCTATAAGTTAGTGTAGTGTGTGTAGTGCGTCCTCCTCACAGTGTTCAGCTAAAGCTACAAGTTAGTGTAGTGCGACCTCTGCACAATGTTCAGCTAAAGCTACAAGTTAGTGTAGTGCGTCCTCCTCACAGTGTTCAGCTAAAGCTACAAGTTAGTGTAGTGCATCCTCTGAACAGTGTTCAGCTAAAGCTACAAGTTAGTGTAGTGCACAGTGTTCAGCTAAAGCTAAAAGTTAGGGTAGTGTGTCCACTGAACAGTGTTCAGCTAAAGCTACAAGTTAGTGTAGTGCACAGTGTTCAGCTAAAGCTACAAGTTAGTGTAGTGCGTCCTCCTCACAGTGTTCAGCTAAAGCTACAAGTTAGTGTACTGCGACCTCTGCACAGTGTTCAGCTAAAGCTACAAGTTAGTGTAGTGCACAGTGTTCAGCTAAAGCTACAAGTTAGTGTAGTGCGTTCTCCTCACAGTGTTCAGCTAAAGCTACAAGTTAGTGTAGTGCGTCCTCCTCACAGTGTTTAGCTAAAGCTATAAGTTAGTGTAGTGCGACCTCTGCACAGTGTTCAGCTAAAGCTACAAGTTAGTGTAGTGCACAGTGTTCAGCTAAAGCTACAAGTTAGTGTAGTGCACAGTGTTCAGCTAAAGCTACAAGTTAGTGTAGTGTGTGCTCCTCACAGTGATCAGCTAAAGCTACAAGTTAGTATAGTGCGTCCTTTGAACAGTGTTCAGCTAAAGCTACAAGTTAGTGTAGTGTGACCTCTGCACAGTGTTCAGCTAAAGCTACAAGTTAGTGTAGTGCGACCTCTGCACAGTGTTCAGCTAAAGCTACAAGTTAGTGTAGTGCATCCTCCTCACAGTGTTCAGCTAAAGCTACAAGTTAGTGTAGTGCATCCTCTGAACAGTGTTCAGCTAAAGCTACAAGTTAGTGTAGTGCACAGTGTTCAGCTAAAGCTAAAAGTTAGGGTAGTGTGTCCACTGAACAGTGTTCAGCTAAAGCTACAAGTTAGTGTAGTGCACAGTGTTCAGCTAAAGCTACAAGTTAGTGTAGTGCGTCCTCCTCACAGTGTTCAGCTAAAGCTACAAGTTAGTGTACTGCGACCTCTGCACAGTGTTCAGCTAAAGCTACAAGTTAGTGTAGTGCACAGTGTTCAGCTAAAGCTACAAGTTAGTGTAGTGCGTTCTCCTCACAGTGTTCAGCTAAAGCTACAAGTTAGTGTAGTGCGCCCTCCTCACAGTGTTCAGCTAAAGCTATAAGTTAGTGTAGTGCGACCTCTGCACAGTGTTCAGCTAAAGCTACAAGTTAGTGTAGTGCACAGTGTTCAGCTAAAGCTACAAGTTAGTGTAGTGCGTCCTCCTCACAGTGTTCAGCTAAAGCTATAAGTTAGTGTAGTGTGTGTAGTGCGTCCTCCTCACAGTGTTCAGCTAAAGCTACAAGTTAGTGTAGTGCGACCTCTGCACAATGTTCAGCTAAAGCTACAAGTTAGTGTAGTGCGTCCTCCTCACAGTGTTCAGCTAAAGCTACAAGTTAGTGTAGTGCATCCTCTGAACAGTGTTCAGCTAAAGCTACAAGTTAGTGTAGTGCACAGTGTTCAGCTAAAGCTAAAAGTTAGGGTAGTGTGTCCACTGAACAGTGTTCAGCTAAAGCTACAAGTTAGTGTAGTGCACAGTGTTCAGCTAAAGCTACAAGTTAGTGTAGTGCGTCCTCCTCACAGTGTTCAGCTAAAGCTACAAGTTAGTGTACTGCGACCTCTGCACAGTGTTCAGCTAAAGCTACAAGTTAGTGTAGTGCACAGTGTTCAGCTAAAGCTACAAGTTAGTGTAGTGCGTTCTCCTCACAGTGTTCAGCTAAAGCTACAAGTTAGTGTAGTGCGTCCTCCTCACAGTGTTTAGCTAAAGCTATAAGTTAGTGTAGTGCGACCTCTGCACAGTGTTCAGCTAAAGCTACAAGTTAGTGTAGTGCACAGTGTTCAGCTAAAGCTACAAGTTAGTGTAGTGCACAGTGTTCAGCTAAAGCTACAAGTTAGTGTAGTGTGTGCTCCTCACAGTGATCAGCTAAAGCTACAAGTTAGTATAGTGCGTCCTTTGAACAGTGTTCAGCTAAAGCTACAAGTTAGTGTAGTGTGACCTCTGCACAGTGTTCAGCTAAAGCTACAAGTTAGTGTAGTGCGACCTCTGCACAGTGTTCAGCTAAAGCTACAAGTTAGTGTAGTGCATCCTCCTCACAGTGTTCAGCTAAAGCTACAAGTTAGTGTAGTGCATCCTCTGAACAGTGTTCAGCTAAAGCTACAAGTTAGTGTAGTGCACAGTGTTCAGCTAAAGCTAAAAGTTAGGGTAGTGTGTCCACTGAACAGTGTTCAGCTAAAGCTACAAGTTAGTGTAGTGCACAGTGTTCAGCTAAAGCTACAAGTTAGTGTAGTGCGTCCTCCTCACAGTGTTCAGCTAAAGCTACAAGTTAGTGTACTGCGACCTCTGCACAGTGTTCAGCTAAAGCTACAAGTTAGTGTAGTGCACAGTGTTCAGCTAAAGCTACAAGTTAGTGTAGTGCGTTCTCCTCTCAGTGTTCAGCTAAAGTTACAAGTTAGTGTAGTGCGCCCTCCTCACAGTGTTCAGCTAAAGCTATAAGTTAGTGTAGTGCGACCTCTGCACAGTGTTCAGCTAAAGCTACAAGTTAGTGTAGTGCACAGTGTTCAGCTAAAGCTACAAGTTAGTGTAGTGCGTCCTCCTCACAGTGTTCAGCTAAAGCTACAAGTTAGTGTACTGCGACCTCTGCACAGTGTTCAGCTAAAGCTACAAGTTAGTGTAGTGCACAGTGTTCAGCTAAAGCTACAAGTTAGTGTAGTGCGTTCTCCTCACAGTGTTCAGCTAAAGCTACAAGTTAGTGTAGTGCGTCCTCCTCACAGTGTTCAGCTAAAGCTATAAGTTAGTGTAGTGCGACCTCTGCACAGTGTTCAGCTAAAGCTACAAGTTAGTGTAGTGCACAGTGTTCAGCTAAAGCTACAAGTTAGTGTAGTGCACAGTGTTCAGCTAAAGCTACAAGTTAGTGTAGTGTGTGCTCCTCACAGTGATCAGCTAAAGCTACACGTTAGTATAGTGCGTCCTTTGAACAGTGTTCAGCTAAAGCTACAAGTTAGTGTAGTGTGACCTCTGCACAGTGTTCAGCTAAAGCTACAAGTTAGTGTAGTGCGACCTCTGCACAGTGTTCAGCTAAAGCTACAAGTTAGTGTAGTGCACAGTGTTCAGCTAAAGCTACAAGTTAGTGTAGTGCGACTTCTGCACAGTGTTCAGCTAAAGCTACCTGTAGAAGGTTGGTGGTGTTTTCCTGATCCTATCACTACCGCAGGCAGCTACATCATTTACACGTTAGTGTAGTGCGACCTCTGCACAGTGTTCAGCTAAAGCTACCTATAGAAGATTGGTGGTGTTCTCATACTACAGGCAGGCAGTTGATTTTGCTAGCTGCAGTATCAGTGTATATATATATATATATCCCAGCTTAGTGCAGCTACATCTCACTGCAGGCCATTAGTATGTCTGGAAGGCCAACAAGGAGAGGCAGGCAGTCACAAGCCAATAAAAGAGGGCAATCAGGCTCTGTGTCTAGAGGCAACAGTGCTGGTCGTGGACATGCTGCATCCTCATCAGCACGTGGCCGTGGGACACGCTTGGCCTTTTTTTTTTGGCAGCTGGCCGTGGTGAGTCGCAACATGTGGAAGACTTGGTAGAATGGATGACCAAGCCATCCTCATCCTCCTCATCCTCTCTCACCCATGCTCAGGGTACTTTGTCTGGCAAAGCAGCTTCCAACGTGGCCTCTTCCTTCGGCTCAATGGCATCAGTGACTCCTTCCCTAGCCCCACCATGTCCTCCTGAGGAGTCCCTCGAACTGTTTGACCACAGTGTTGGGTACATGCTCCAGGAGGATGCCCAGCGTTTGGAAGGCTCTGATGATGATACTGAGCTAGATGAAGGCAGTAATGTGAGCACAGACAGAGGGGGTGCCCAAGAAGGACAGCAATCTGGCTGTCATGCTCCCCCTGCTGCAGCATACTGCCAGGTTTGCTCCAGTGATGAGGAAGGAGGGGATGATGAGGTCACTGACTCAATGTGGGTGCCTGATAGGAGAGAGGAGGAGGAGGAGGGGGCACATCCCCAACGAGGCAGGATGCCCTCCAGGGGCCAGCCTAAGGACAGCACACTGACTGCATCACACCCCAAAGCTCCGCATGTGCAGGGCGCTGCTGTCTCTGTGCGTTATTCCACAAGTTCTTTGGTGTGGGCCTTTTTTGAGACGAGTGCATCAGATCGCACCGCTGCTATTTGCAACATATGTCTCAAGCGTATCTCGCGTGGCCAAAACATCTCCCACTTGGGCACCACATGCTTGACCAGACATATGTTGACCTGCCATGCAGTTCGTTGGCAAGCGTACCTAAAAGACCCACACCAAAGAACAAAGAAGACCTCTTCTTGCTTCTCATCAGCTGAGATATCCAACCCCACTATACCTTCAGTCCTCTCTGAGACCTGCACTGAGAGAAACGAAGGTGTAGAATTAGGTGTGTCACAGCCAAGTACTTCTGTGAGTTTGTGGAATGTGCGGTTCCTCAGTGGCAGGTAGCCAAACGCCACTTTTTCTCATGGAAGGCGATTCCGGCTCTCTACCGGCATGTAGAAGGCAATTTCCATGCCTCGCTGGACAGGGCGGTCAGTGGTAAGGTGCATATTACCGCTGACTCATGGTCCAGCAGGCATGGACAGGGACGTTACCTAAGTTTCACGTCGCATTGGGTGACTCTGCTGGCAGCTGGGAAGGATGCAGGACAAGGTGCAGTAGTGTTGGAGGTTGTTCTGCCACCACGCCTCCAAAATGCCACTATGCCACTACTAATGATTCTGACACACCTCTCTCCTCCACCCCCTCCTCTTCTTGTTCCTCCATTCCTGTGCTTTGTCCTCGGAACCAGCGGTGCTCCGTAGACGTTCAAGGGGCTACGCAAGTATGCAGGCCAAAAGATGCCATGCGGTGCTTAAGCTGGTGTGCTTGGGGGACAGGAGCCACACTGGGGCAGAGGTTCTGTCAGCTCTGCAGAGGCAGGTTTTGTGCCCTGTTTGGCCCACGCCCTTAAGTTGGTGGTGCAGCGGTTCTTGGGCAGGTACAGGATGTCCTGAGGCAGGCCAGGAAAGTCTGTGTGCATTTCTGCCGGTCATATAATGCCAGTGCTCGGCTGGCAGACCTCCAAAAGGAATTTAACCTGCCCAAGAACCACCTAATCTGTGACATGCCCACCAGGTGGAACTCATCATTGGCCATGCTGCAGCAGAGGGCCATCAATGAGTACCTGTGCGACTATGGCACCAGGACAGGGTCAGGGGAGCTTGGTTTTTTCCCCACGCCAGTGGGCCATGATCAGGGATGCATGCACTGTCCTGTCACCATTTGAGGAGGCCACGAGGATGGTGAGCAGTGACAGTGCATGCATCAGTGACACTGTCCCCCTTGTCCACCTGTTGGAGCACATGCTGCATGGAATAATGGACAGGGCACTTGAGGCAGAACAGAGGCAGGAAGAGGACTTCCTTAGCTCTCAAGGCCCCCTTTATCCAGATAGTGTTCCTGCGTGCCCGCCGATCACACAGGAAGAGGAGGAGGAGGATTGTGTCAGTATGGAGGTGGAGCCTGGCACTCAGCATCAGCAGCATTCTTTAAGGGATCATTTACAATCCCAAGAAACACATGGACTTGTACGTGGCTGGGAGGAGGTGGCTGCGGATCATGTCATCCTTAGTGACCCAGAGGACTCGAATGCCTCAGCAAACCTATGCTGCATGGCCTCCCTGATCCTGCAAAGCCTGTGGAAGGATCCTTGTATTCGTGGTATCTAGGAGAAGGACCAATACTGGCTGGCAACCCTCCTTGATCCACATTATAAGGGTAAGGTTGCGGACCTTATCTTGCCGTTGCAGAGGGAGCAGAGGATGAAACATCTTCGGGAGGCCTTGCAGAAAAGTCTGTGCAACGCGTTCCCAGAGACTGGGAGGTTACAAACTCCTGTTTCTGGACAACGTGTTACTGAGGCTTCGGTCAGTCAAAGAAGGAGCGGTGGAGAAGGTGGCCGTCTGACCGATGCGTTCAGACAATTTTTTAGTCCGCAGCCCCAAGGTATGATTGGTTCCAGCAACCATCGCCAGCGTCTGTTTTACATCGTGCAGGAATACCTATGGGCAAGATCTGACCTGTTATACTGAGTAATTATCCTCTTCCTCCTCAATGATCATGATGATAGCTTGTAAGAACATTTGGGTTCTGGGCGCCGCCAGTCCTGCCACCAGTGCCTAAGGCCCAATTTTTCAGCCCCTGTTCAACAGGGACATGTAATTAGAATTCTTGATCTAATATTTTACAGCAGGGCCCGTTTCTGCGCCCACCAAGAGTATCTGTGAGGACTTACAGTGTTGTGGCACCAGCACCACCACCACCACCAAAGGCCCAATTTTTCTGCCCCTGTTCAACAGGGGCATGTAATTACAATTCTTGATCTAATATTTCACAGCAGGGCCCTGTGAGGGCTTACAGTGTTGTGGCCACAACAACACCTAAGGCCCACATTTCTGCTGAGTATATAGGGCAGGCCCCTACTTTCAAACATCCAACTTACAAACGACTCCTACTTGCAAACGGAAGGAGACAACAGGAAGTGAGATGAAATCTACCCCTAGAAAGGGAAATTCTCTCCTGTAAGAGTTAATATGGGAAAACTTTTCTCCTTTCCACTGATGCTTTATCACCAATCCTTGTTTCACTAAAAACCCCAAATTTTCAAAAAACATTTGTCATTGGGACGAAAAGTGAGGTGAGCACAGACAGCAAAACAAATGTCACAGGGGTGATAACCCTTCCCTATGTTTTCCAAAAAGCTTAAAATAGATTTTTTGGCTGGAGCTAAACACCGCCTGTATACTGCTGTTCAGAGGGCCTGGGGCCCCATGCCTTTCCTTATTTTAATTTGTGTGCGGGGTTCCCCTTAATATCCATACAAGACCCAAAGGGCCTGGTAATGGACTGGGGGGGGTACCCATGCTGTTTGTCACACTGATTTTCATCCATATTACCGGGACCGGACATTACATTAAAGCCGCAAGCAGTTTTAAATGACTTTTTTTCCTTTAAAATTGTCATTTTGTGCAGGGACTGTTCTAAGCACGGGAAACACGTGCCACTTTACAGGCATACTATAGACACCCCCCAGGTATGATATTTAAAGTAATATTTCACTTTTTTTTTTTTTTTACTTTAAGCATCATTAAAATCACTGCTCCCGAAAAAACGGCCATTTTTAAAAGTTTTTTTTGCATTGATACATGTCCCCTGGGGCAGGACCCGGGTCCCCAAACCCTTTTTAGGACAATACCATGCAAATTAGCCTTTAAAATGAGCACTTTTGATTTTGAACGTTCAAGTCCCATAGACGTCAATGGGGTTCAAACGTTCGTGCAAATTTTCGGTCTGTTCGCAGGTTCTGGTGCGAACCGAACCGGGGGTGTTTGGCTCATCCCTAATGATGATAGCTTGTAAGAACATTTTTGGTTCTGGTCACCACCACCAGTGGCCAAGGCCCAATTTTTCTGCCCCTGTTTAACAGGGGCATGTATTTACAATTTTTGATGCAATACTTTGCAGCAGGGCTCATTCCTGCGCTCCAACTATAGTATCTGTGAGGGGTTGCAGTGTTGTGGCAATTTTTCTGCCCCTGTTTAACAGGGGCATGTAATTCCAATTTTTGATGCAATACTTTGCAGCGGGGCTCATTCCTGTGCTCCAACTACAGTATCTGTGAGGGGTTGCAGTGTTGTGGCACCAGCACCAGTGCCCAAGGGCCAATTTTTCAGCCCCTGTTTAACAGGGGTGTGTAATTACAATTTTAATGCAATACTTTGCAGCAGGGCTCATTCCTGCGCTCCAACTAGAGTATCTGTGAGGGGTTGCAGTGTTGTGGCACCAGCACCAGTGCCCAAGGCCCAATTTTTCAGCCCCTGTTTAACAGGGGCGTATAATTACAATTTTTGATGCAATACTTTGCAGCAGGACTCATTCCTGCACTCCAACTATAGCATCTGTGAGGGGTTGCAGTGTTGTGGAACCAGTGCCTAAGGCCCAATTTTTCTGCCCCTGTTCAACAATGGCATGTAATTACAATTCTTGATCTAATATTTCACAGCACGGCCCGTTCCTGCGCCCACCAAGAGTAACTGTGAGAACTTTCGGTGTGGTAACAAAAACACCTAAGGCCCCAATTTATGCACAGTATATAGGGTAGGCCCCTACTTTCAAACATGCAACTTACAAACGACTCCTACTTGCAAACGGAAGGAGACAACAGGAAGTGAGATTAAATCTACCCCTAGGAAGGGAAATTCCCTCCTAATTTAAATACTACCCACCCCATCCTGCCGAGGCCACACCCCTTCCTGTTTAAGACCCACCCTATCATCTGTAAACCACACCCCTTCCTCTTTAGGCTCATTTGGCACCTTTCAGGGGGGAACGGGTACCTGTTTTTGACAGGTACCCTTCCCCACTTCCAGGAGACTGCGCTGTCCCCTCTGAAGTTTGCCCCTCCTCCTCCTTCCTCCACTGGGCCATTCAGAAAGTGCAACGCGCTTCGCACATGTGCAGTAGGGAATCAGTCGGTTTCCCTTACCATAAATGATAGTGGCAAAACCCGAGATCTGAAAATCGGCTGAGGTATCGACATTGCGGGATCCCTGGACAGGTAAATGTCCTAATATTAAAAGTCAGCAGCTACAGTATTTGTAGCTGCTGAGTTTTAATGCTATCACGGGGGGCCCTCACTGTGCCCATCAATTGCAGCCTCACTGTGTCCCATCAAATGCAGCCACTGTGCCCTCAAACGCAGCCACTGTGCCCTCAAATGCAGCCACTGTGCCCATCAAATGCTGCCACTGTGCCATCAAACGCAGTCACTGTTCCATCAAACGCAGCCACTGTGCCCATCAAATGCAGCCACTGTGCCCATCAAATGCAGCCACTGTGCCCCATCAAATGCAGCCACTGTGCCCCATCAAATGCAGCCACTGTGCCCATCAAACGCAGCCACTGTGCCCATCAAATGCTGCCACTGTGCCCATCAGTTGTAGCCACTGTGCCATCAAACGCAGCCACTGTGCCCCATCAAATGCAGCCATTGTGCCCCATCAAACGCAGCCACTGTGCCCCATCAAACGCCGCCACTGTGCCATCAAACGTAGCCATTGTCCCATCAGATGCAGTCACTGTGCCCTCAGACGCAGCCACTGTGCCCATCAATTGCAGCCACTGTGCCCTCAAATTCAGCCACTGTGCCCATCAAATGCTGCCACTGTGCCCATCAAACGCAGCCACTGTGCCCTCAAATGCAGCCACTGTGCCCATCAATTGTAGCCACTGTGCCCTCAAATGCAACCACTGTGCCCTCAAACGCAGCCACTGTGCCCATAAAATGCAGCCACTGTGCCCCATCAAACGCAGCCACTGTGCCCATCAAATGCTGCCACTGTGCCCATCAATTGTAGCCACTGTGCCATCAAATGCAGCCACTGTGCCCATCAATTGTAGCCACTGTGCCCTCAAATGCAGCCACTGTGCCCATCAATTGTAGCCACTGTGCCCCATCAAATATAGCCATTGTGCCATCAAATGCCCCCACTGTACCCATCAAATAAGGACACTGTGCCCATCAAATGCTGCCACTGTGCCCATAAAACTGATATCATTTATTCAATGATTTTACCTGCTGTCCTGGGGGTTTCCCTCGTGCTCCTCTCTCTCCTCCTGACGTCACAGCCAGATCCCGCCCTGGGGCCGAGGAGAAGATTCACTGCAGGAAAGCAGTGCAGGGGAGGGTAGGCGGAGCTTAAGGCTCCACCTGTCATCTGCTGCTTATAGGGGTGCGAGTCACACGCCACCTCCCCGCATGAGAGAAACCCCCCCCACCCGTCTTCCCGATTCTGGGCTCCCACGGCTGCCTTGCTGTAGCGGTGCCGCTGTGTATGGACGTGCTTGTCAGAGAGTGGGGGGCATGAAATTACATGCCCCCCACCCTCTGCCAAGCACGCCCATACACAGTGGCGCTGCTACAGAAAGCCGGCCGCCGTGGGCTGCATGTGTGCGGGAGGCGACCACGGGAGCCGGGAATCGGCAAGACGGGTGGGGGGGCTCTCATGCGGGGGGGCGGCTCTTTTTACCGCCCTAGGCCTAGGCCTTGTCGGCCTAGGCCAAAACACAGCTCTAGGTGCCCATGCCGTTTGTCTCACTGATTTTCATCCATGTTGCCGGAACCCGACATTACATTAAAGCGGCAAGCAGTTTTAAATGACTTTTTATTCCTTTAAAAATGTAATTTTGTGCAGGGACTGTTCTAAACATGGGAAACACGCACCACTTTACAGGCATACTATAGACAACCCCCAGGTACAATATTTAAAGAAATATTTCACTTTTTTTTTTCACTTTAAGCATCATTAAAATCACTGCTCCCGAAAAAACGGCCGTTTTTAAAACTTTTTTTGCATTGATACATGTCCCCTGGGGCAGAACCCGGGTCCCCAAACCCTTTTTAGGGCAATAACTTGCATATTAGCCTTTAAAATTAGCACTTTTGATTTCGAACATTCGAGTCCCATAGACTTTAATGGGGTTCTAAAGTTCGCACGAACTTTTGGTCCATTCGCAGGTTCTGGTGCGAACCGAACCAGGGGGTGTTCGGCTCATCCCTAGTGGATAGCGGTCCTAGCAGCTGTGACAGCTGCCGTTTCAACACGCAGCATTCACTATATTAGTGCTGCCATCTAGTGGGAAAAAATTTATTACAACTTCAACAGGCTGCATTCACTAGCTGTCTAGGGAGAAAACAATTTTACGGCAATTGACAATAATATCAGATAAATACAGTACATGGCAAAGACATTTCCATGCAAATAAGGGCACAAAAGCACTGATCTGTCATTAATATACATAATAAATCATCAGAACAATAAACATAAAACTAAAAATAGAGATAGAAATAATAAAAATAATAATAACTAGAAAAGGTACAATTTCTGGGGAAATTGTGAAAAGTGTTCTTGCCTCTACAACTGGAGTGGGCGGAGTAACTGGGTGGAGTGGCTTGAGTAACTGTTGTGTGGTTGGAGTGGCTGGAGTAACTGTGAAAAGTGTTAAAAAGCTTAATATTTTAAAAAGTATAACTAGTAGTAAAAAAGTTGAAGTCTCATCATTAGCTGAAAGAGCTGAACATTTTTTTCAAAAATTATGATTTTTTTTTCAAAAATTATGATTTTTTTCTCAAAAATTATGATTTTTTTTTTCAAAAATGATTTTTTTTTTTTCAAAAGTATTTTTTTTTCCAAAAATGATTTTATTATTTTTTTCAAAAATTATTTTTTTTTTTTTTCAAAAATTATTTTTTTTTTTCAAAAATTTTTTTTTTTTTTTTAATTATTTTTTTTTTCAAAAATATATATTTTTTTTACATGGGGCGGTCATAATGTTTTGGCTGATCATGGGGTGGTCATAATGTTTTGGCTGATCATGGGGTTGTCAACTTTTGTCACCTCCCACTCTAGTTTTGAACATTTCGCCATTCATTCCTATGGGACCAATTTCGCCGCAAAAACGGCATTTCGTGGACCATTCGGCGAAACGTTCCACAAAGTAATAACACACCAATCGGGAACAATCCGCTCGTTTCGGTATATTACTTGTCTCTGTAGTGTAAAAACTGTGGGAGTAGTCTACTAGCATTATCAAGTCTAGCAGATAAAGTCACATGCATTTGGGGTGTCTCAGCATCTTGTGTTTACAACCACTGTTTCCTAGCAACGCTCATGCCCTGTTTATGCTTCCCAAATACTACTTCATCAAAACTGCCCCATCAGAATTACCCCATCAAAACTGCCCCATCATATTCCTCTATTATAAATCAGTGCATGGTGTGTCTGTCCCCTCCCCCGGGCTCTGTAATCAGAGCTGAGATGCTCCAGCCACCTCCCCCCTCTGTATAACAGAAGCTTTGGTAACCATGGCAACAAAACAAACACTAACAGTACACTCTGATTAATGGCTAAAATTTCCTGAAATGACCTCTAAACAAATGGCCGTATTTTAAAAACTATACATCCTACAGCGAAGATCTTTATATTGTGAGAATCACAAGACCCAGACCTAGATTTTGATACATAGTATGTCTCTGAAATATTAAAAATGGAGGCACAGTCGCAGTTTAGAAATTGCCCTTCAAATTTGAAGGGGGCTAGAGTGTAGTTTCAATGAATGTCAATGGACGGCGTGAGTTGCAAACAAATGGTCATATTGTGAAAACTATCAGGACTATGGTTTAGCCGTGGACATGTTTAGTGGCAGCAGGGATAGCTGAACGTTTTGATATAAGATTTGTGTAGGTGGGCTTGAAAATGAGGGAGTGGCGGCAGTTTAGAAATCATGTTCTGATTTTCCAGCTTTTGTCATCTCCCACTCTAGTTTCCCCATTCATTCCTATGGGACCAATTTCGCCGCAAAAATGACGATATTTCGTGAACCATTCGGTGAAACGTTCCACAAAGTAATAGCACACCATTCGGGAACAATCCGCACGTTTCGGTATATTACTTGTCTATGTAGTGTAAAAACTGTGGGAGGAGTTAGGGTGGTAAATTTGGCTATAATAATAAGAACTAGAAAAGGTACAATTTCTGGGGAAATTGTGAAAGTGTTCTTGCCTCTACAACTGGAGTGAATTTTTTTTTAATCAAAAATGATTTTTTTTTCTTCAAAAATGATTTTTTTTTCAAAGGTAATTTTTTTTTTCAAAAATGAATTTTTTTATTTCAAAAATAATTTTTTTTTCGAAATTATTTTTTTTTAAAGTAATTTTTTTTCAAAAATAATTTTTTTTTTTCAAAAATATTTTTTTTTTTCAAATATATTTTTTTTTTTCAAAAATATTTTTTTTTTTAAAAGTAATTTTTTTTTCAAAAATATTTTTTTTTTCAAAAATAATTTTTTTTTTCAAAAATATTTTTTTTTTCAAAAATATATTTTTTTTTTTTCAAAAATGATTTTTTTTTCTTCAAAAATTATTTTTTTACTTTTTTCAAAAATTATTTTTTTTTTTCAAAAATATTTTTTTTTTACATGGGGCGGTCATAATGTTTTGGCTGATCATGGGGTGGTCATAATGTTTTGGCTGATCATGGGGTTGTCAGCTTTTGTCACTCTAGTTTTGAACATTTCGCCATTCATTCCTATGGGACCAATTTCGCCGCAAAAACGTCATTTCGTGGACCATTCGGCAAAACATTCCACAAAGTAATAACACACCAATCGGGAACAATCCGCTCGTTTCGGTATATTATTTGTCTCTGTAGTGTGAAAACTGTGGGAGGAGTCTACAAGCATTATCAAGTCTAGCAGATGAAGTCACATGCATTTGGAGTGTCTCAGCATCTTGTGTTTACAACCACTGTTTCCTAGCAACGCTCATGCCCTGTTTATGCTTCCCAAATACTGCTTCATCAAAACTGCCCCATCAGAATTACCCCATCAAAACTGCCCCATCATATTCCTCTATTATAAATCAGTACATGGTGTGTCTGTCCCCTCCCCCGGGCTCTGTAATCAGCTGAGATGCTCCAGCCACCTTCCCCCCTGTGTATAACAGAAGCTTTGGTAACCATGGCAACAAAACAAACACTAACAGTACACTCTGATTAATGGCTAAAATTTCCTGAAATGACCTCTAAACAAATGGCCGTATTTTAAAAACTATACATCCTACAGCGAAGATCTTTATATTGTGAGAATCACAAGACCCAGACCTAGATTTTGATGTATAGTATGTCTCTGAAATATTAAAAATGAAGGCACAGTCGCAGTTTAGAAATTGCCCTTCAAATTTGGAGGGGGCTAGAGTGTAGTTTCAATGAATGTCAATGGACGGCGTGAGTTACAAACAAATGGTCATATTGTGAAAACTATCAGGACTATGGCTTAGCCGTGGACATGTTTAGTGGCAGCAGGGATAGCTGAACGTTTTGATATAAGATTTGTGTAGGTGGGCTTGAAAATGAGGGAGTGGCGGCAGTTTAGAAATCATGTTCTGATTTTTCAGCTTTTGTCATCTCCCACTCTAGTTTCCCCATTCATTCCTATGGGACCAATTTTGCCGCAAAAATGACGATATTTCGTGAACCATTCGGCGAAACGCTCCACAAAATAATAGCACACCATTCGGGAACAATCCGCACGTTTCGGTATATTACTTGTCTATGTAGTGTAAAAACTGTGGGAGGAGTTAGGGTGGTAAATTTGGCTATAATAATAAGAATAATATATATGTGAGATAACAGTAAGTGGTCTTGCTATGCAAGAACACTTAATAATATATATGTGAGATAACAGTAAGTGGTCTTGCTATGCAAGAACACTTAATAACTAGAAAAGGTACAATTTCTGGGGAAATTGTGAAAGTGTTCTTGCCTCTACAACTGGAGTGGGCGGAGTAACTGGGTGGGGTGGAGTGGCTTGAGTAACTGTGAAAAGTGTTAAAAAGCTTAATATTTTAAAAAGTATAAATAGTAGTAAAAAAGTTCCATCATTCGCTGAAAGAGCTGAACATTTTTTTCAAAAGTAATTTTTTTTTTCAAAAATGAATTTTTTTTATTCAAAAATTATTTTTTTTTCTTCAAAAATGAATTTTTTTTTTCAAAAGTAATTTTTTTTTCAAAGGTAATTTTTTTTTTCAAAAATGAATTTTTTTATTTCAAAAATAATTTTTTTTTCGAAATTATTTTTTTTTTAAAGTAATTTTTTTTTCAAAAATAATTTTTTTTTTAAAAGTAATTTTTTTTTCAAAAATATTTTTTTTTTTCAAAAATAATTTTTTTTTTTCAAAAATATTTTTTTTTTTCAAAAATATTTTTTTTTTTCAAAAATATTTTTTTTTTTTCAAAAATGATTTTTTTTTTTCAAAAATTATTTTTTTATTTTTTTCAAAAATTATTTTTTTTTTTCAAAAATATTTTTTTTTTTACATGGGGCGGTCATAATGTTTTGGCTGATCATGGGGTGGTCATAATGTTTTGGCTGATCATGGGGTTGTCAGCTTTTGTCACCTCCCACTCTAGTTTTGAACATTTCGCCATTCATTCCTATGGGACCAATTTCGCCGCAAAAACGTCATTTCGTGGACCATTCGGCGAAACATTCCACAAAGTAATAACACACCAATTGGGAACAATCCGCTCGTTTCGGTATATTATTTGTCTCTGTAGTGTAAAAACTGTGGGAGGAGTCTACAAGCATTATCAAGTCTAGCAGATGAAGTCACATGCATTTGGAGTGTCTCAGCATCTTGTGTTTACAACCACTGTTTCCTAGCAACGCTCATGCCCTGTTTATGCTTCCCAAATACTGCTTCATCAAAACTGCCCCATCAGAATTACCCCATCAAAACTGCCCCATCATATTCCTCTATTATAAATCAGTACATGGTGTGTCTGTCCCCTCCCCCGGGCTCTGTAATCAGAGCTGAGATGCTCCAGCCACCTTCCCCCCCTGTGTATAACAGAAGCTTTGGTAACCATGGCAACAAAACAAACACTAACAGTACACTCTGATTAATGGCTAAAATTTCCTGAAATGACCTCTAAACAAATGGCCGTATTTTAAAAACTATACATCCTACAGCGAAGATCTTTATATTGTGAGAATCACAAGACCCAGACCTAGATTTTGATGTATAGTATGTCTCTGAAATATTAAAAATGAAGGCACGGTCGCAGTTTAGAAATTGCCCTTCAAATTTGGAGGGGGCTAGAGTGTAGTTTCAATGAATGTCAATGGACGGCGTGAGTTGCAAACAAATGGTCATATTGTGAAAACTATCAGGACTATGGCTTAGCCGTGGACATGTTTAGTGGCAGCAGGGATAGCTGAACGTTTTGATATAAGATTTGTGTAGGTGGGCTTGAAAATGAGGGAGTGGCGGCAGTTTAGAAATCATGTTCTGATTTTCCAGCTTTTGTCACCTCCCACTCTAGTTTCCCCATTCATTCCTATGGGACCAATTTCGCCGCAAAAACGACGATATTTCGTGAACCATTCGGCGAAACGTTCCACAAAGTAATAGCACACCATTCGGGAACAATCCGCACGTTTCGGTATATTACTTGTCTATGTAGTGTAAAAACTGTGGGAGGAGTTAGGGTGGTAAATTTGGCTATAATAATAAGAATAATATATATGTGAGATAACAGTAAGTGGTCTTGCTATGCAAGAACACTTAATAATAAACATCACTGGAAATATATCCTATATCTTTATTATCATATTTGCTAGGTAGCAGGTCTTATATTACTCAAAGGGAACTTTTTATTTTGGGAGGAGAAATTGGGGAGTAAAGAGAGCGAGGGGGGGTAGGGAGATTTTTTGATGAATTTAAATAAATAAAAACATGGCAGATCCATGTCCAGCTGCCTGGATAATTACTATTGCTGTGGCTAAGCACATCCCTGCCTGCTACCTGGACCAATGCTCTCCCCTGTGGACACTACTAAAAGCACAGGTAATACTTTTTTTTTTTTTTACCCTTTCCGCAATAGAATTTATTTTGGATTGTAATTCTTGGTATGTACATGCTATGTGTTAGAAATATGAAGGGCCTTCAAAAATGATAGATTGCCAGGAAATTATATGCGTAATTTATGCTCCTAGAACGCCTGATGGTGTTACTTGGATGTTGGGCCTCTGTATTTGGCCAGGCTGTGTAAAAGTCTCACACATGTGGTATCGCCATACTCAGGAGGAGTAGCAGAATGTATTTTGGGGTGTCATTTTTGCTATGTATTTGCTATGTGTTGGAAATATCTTATAAATGGACAACTTTGTTTAAAAAAATGCGTATTCTTTTTTTTTCCACATTTTCCAAAAACTTCTGGAAAAAAAATGAACCGTTCAAAAGACTCATTATGCCTCATAGATTATACATAGGAGTGTTTGCTTTCCAAAATGGGGTCATTTTGTGGTCAATTTCTAGAGTATCCAGGGAATAACAACCCTGAACCCAGAAGTGACTTAACACATGCAGCTTCTGGGTTCATTAGGGTTGCCACCTGTCCAGGATTCACCCGGACAGTTCGGGTTTGGAATCATGCTTCCGGGTTTCAGACTGTCTGAAACCCGGACACATAATTCAGACCGGACTATGGCTTCCCAGCAGGGTTGCCGGCTGTAGTTGTCTAAGCTGAGAGTGTCTGTTACACTCTCTTTCACACTGCCCAAAGCCGACACTAACAATCCCCCCCAAACACACACAGACGGGAGAGGAGAGAGAGCTCGATCTGCACCTCTTCCTCCCACCCACACCCCTCTGTGTCTGCCCACACTCCAATACCTGGGGCTATGCATCAGAAAAGGAAAGTGGGGGCCAGAAATTTGAAGTCCAGCAGCCTCAGATACATCTAGATGAGAGGTGATGACTGCCAAGGAGTGAGTGAGCTCACCATCCATCCCTGTCTGTGACTGAAGTCTCCTCCCTTCTCTCTCCTGCCTCTGAGTGAGTACACTAAGGTAAATCACATGAGAGTTCCTCTTTACACCAGAGGCCACAGTGTTCCCCCTTACATCAGAGTCCTCGCCGTACATCAGAGTTCTCAGTGTTCCCCCTTAGATCAGGATTCCCAGAGCATCCCTTATGTTAGAGTCCCCAGAGTTCTCCCTCACATCAGAGTCTGCAGAGTCCCCCCGTACAGTGAAAGGGAACTCTGCGAGTTCAGATGTAAAGGGGGAACTCTGTGGACTCTGATATAAAGGGGGGCTCTTGTTATTAACTTCAAATGATTAGAAATGTTATTTATTAGCAAAATATATGTATAAAATAATATAATTGCTGCGCACCGCTAAAGTGTTCGGGTTTGACTTGAAGAAAAGGTGGCAATCCACACACTAATGCTAGAGATGTTTATACTTTAACCTCTTCATTGTGTATTGCAATTAAAAAAAAATGCAGCGAAACTAATATTTTGGGTGTTCATGTGTGAAAATACATTGCTACTGAGCGTCCCTCTGCAAGTCTCGGGGGTCTCACTTGAGACCTCCTAAAATTTTAGAGTTGGCCACCGCTGCTTGAACCCCTTAAATATCAGGATAATTATAAACATAAATTGGTAGACAAGGGGTTAAATGGTACGCTAAATCCCGACTCACCAGACATAGAATTGTTTCTCGTTCTCTTTGCCACTATTATCGAATCATTTCCTTTTATTCATTTCTAATTATCTATTTATTACATTCTGTTGTTTTTTTAGATTATACCAGGGGGTGTCTTGCAGAAGACGATTATCTGAGAGTGAAAAAGTATATACCTTCAACAGTGTGCTGCTCTACAGACCTCTGTAACCATCCAGAAGAAATGTGATTGGATGGAGGCGGAGCTCACCACACCAATGATGCGATCAATCATTCAATTTCCTGCCTGATAAATAAATCTCATCCGATATCCATCAATGTTATATTATCTGATCATCACCTTCATAATAAAAATCATATACAGTGATATATAAGAGTCGCACTGTTTATTCCTAATCAATATTCTTATCAAATATCTGTAATCCTGTAATCCATGGCTGATTGTTTAATAGCATAAAATCTCAATAAAGTCCAACTTATTAGAAATTTTAAAGAATCATTAACCCCCCCCCCGGATGTAGAATAAAATACAGAACTCACATCAATACTCATCCTATCTCCAGCATTGTACCCCACAGACCCCAAAGAGGGAATTATCACTTAGCTTATTGAATTTCTTATTGAATTCACTAGCCAATCATCTGCAAGGAAGTTCTAAATGTATATATATATATATATATATATATATATATATATATATATATATACATAATACATTTTTGTTCTCTGAAGATTAACAATTAAGTGCAGTGCTATAAAAACCCTAATTAATACCCAATGTGCATATATAAAGAGTATAAAATTATATATATATATATTATGTTCCTCCTAAGGATTATATTACCCTCACTGAGAAATAACCAATGCATTGTAAAGCCTGATTTTGGGACTTTTTCATATAAAATCATTTAACACCCAGAGAAACGAACATTGTATCAGAAGGAACAATTATATCTCACAACATCTGGAGAAGATAGGGGTAAATACAAGAACAATGTAATAATATGTTGTTTAGGAAAAAATCAACATATTGGGGGTTATTTACTAAAGGAAAATCCACTTTGCACTGAAATTGCACTTGGAAGTAAAGTCGCTGTATATCCGAGGGGGACATACAAGGAAAATAAAAAAACAGCATTTTAGCTTGCACATGATTGGATAATAAAATCAGCAGAGCTTCCCCTCATTTCAGATCTACCCCTTAGATTTAGAGTGAGTACACTTCCAAGTGCACTTTCAGTGCAAAGTGGATTTGCCTTTTGTAAATAACCCCCAATGTCATTTTTATAGAAAGAGAACCACATCCAGGTCTCCCTGGTGGATTTTAAAGTGATTTATGTATCCTCAGCAGAGCTTAGAAGGTGGGAATGTAGCGTTGTCTACCTTTAAAAAGGATGCACAGTTTTTATAAAAGATACATTTTTATAATTGTTACATACCACTCCTTATTATATGTGTTCTTTTACACATTAGTTGGTATTTTGTCCTGTTCATAATTACAATGTTGCCACGTTTGTCAACCAGGTTTATCTCAAACAAATTGCATGTTGATTTCTTTTTTTTTTTAATTGTCAGTTCTGGCTCAGAAAGATTTCTTCTCCCATGGTGTTTCTTAGCATATGGACTTTCAATGTCCTGACTCCTACGAAACCCGAATTACAAAGATGACCACATTGACATTGAGCGACAACCGAGGAAAAGTAGTTGGTGGAGGTTCTGGTTATCATTATTTATCAACTTTTGTAGACTAAAAAAAGGTCCAATTGTCCCCTTTTTGGATTAGCTCCTAAGCTTGAATTGTATGTAGTGGCCGGTATTGAAGATGCTTGGCTGAAGGAAACAGGTGATGGAGTCAGAGGACTGTTTGGTGAAACAATAGATGAAGTGTTTGTGATCCAAGATGACATCTAAGATGCCTAAGGGGAGTGTGACTGCATGTTGATATTCCTATTGTGATCTGGTACACATGATATTGTACCAACATTCGTAATATTTAATTTCACATCAAGAGAACACTAGCCATGAGACTTTTAAAGGTACCTCACCATTCATACAATAGCCACATTCAATTAAAATAATTTTACCTTTTATTAGTGAAAAAAAATACTAAAAATTTTCTTCTCAAAGATAATATAAAAACATCCAGCTGATTTAGTACAATTCACATATTAACAGATTAAACAGCCAAAGATAAAATAACTAAATCAAGTAATATTTCCATCAGGTTGGCAAGAGAGACATTTTCACACAGTTTCACCAGGTGGAGCAATACTTCACAGTGGTAGATAATTTTTAAGTGAGTTCACAGCCAACAGAAACTCCAGTTTAAGGGCCTGGTAGCCCACTTTTATTTAAAGTAACAAAATGAAAGTTCATGCATGTACGGGTTGCCCACACAGGGGTTCTTCACCAAAAAAATACAACACAAACAAAAATGCCAAGCCACTTGGCTTTCAAGACTCACTCAGCCTTGGTCGCACTACAAAGCTGCCAAGGCCCACTCCTGTCCTCTAGGAAGGGGCTCTCCTGACACTCCAGGCTTTCTCACTCTTCCAAGACTCACGGTCCCCTCTGGTCCCCAGGACTCTCTTCCATTTGTCTCAGCTATGGTCTCCCCGACTCTCTCACCTGGCCCAACTCTCTTAGTCCACTGACCTGGAACCTCTCCCACATAGAGTGATGTCTCCAGGATATTGCCTGAGTTCTTAAAAGGTAGCACACCTCCCTCCTGGCTGCCGCAACTGCTCCAACACCAACTCTCCTAAGCTATGCTCAGATCTGCCTTATAATGAGTGTGCACACCTGGACACACACACAACCTGCAGAACTGCTGGAAAGCCCAGACTGAAGACTCCATCTCTCTCAATCCTCTTTGAAGTCTTCAAGTTTCCAGCCCCAATCTGGACACCTCTGTGCTGGCTGTCAGCCACGTAGGCCCAACCCTTTTTCCGGGTGCGCTTCCCCGTGACGTCACAGGGAAGTCCCGTCAAGTCACCGTGCGTCAGAGGGGGGCGGGGTCACTGGGTGGCCCACACCCCCCGTTATTTAAGAACCGTCAGACAAGGAGACTCCGTCACACAGCGGGAGCCTCCCTCCATGCCAGCATGGATGCGGAGTGGCCCGGAGATGAAAATAAAGAAGAGAAGAAGGAAGAAGAGAAGAGAATGAAGAAGAAGTTGAAGAGAAGAGCGGGAGCCTCCCTCCATGCCATGGGTGCGGAGCGGCACGAGGAGAAGAAGATAGAAGACGCCGCGGAGGAGATGCTGGACGAGAATGCCGGAGGAAGAACCAGAAGAGCCAGAAGAACCAGAAGAAGAAGAAGATGAAGGAAGATAGAAGAAAGAAGAAGCATTTAAATAAAGGAATTGTCAAAAACTCTCTTGTCATTTTTAACATTTTTGAAAGTTTTTTAGTGAAATGGTAGGGGTAAGTATCCCCTTACCATTTCACACGGGGGGGGGGCCGGGATCTGGGGGGTCCCCTTGTTAAAGGGGGCTTCCAGATTCCGATAAGCCCCCCGCCTCCAGACCCCTTCCACCGGCCAGGGTTGTGGGGATGAGGCCCTTGTCAGCATGGGGACAAGGTGTTTTGGGGGGCTACCCCAAAGCACCCTCCCAATGTTGAGGGCATGTGGCCTGGTACAGTTCAGGAGGGGGGGACGCACTCTCGTCCCCCCCTCTTTTCCTGCGGCCTGCCAGGTTGCGTGCTCATATAAGGGTCTGGTATGGATTCTTGGGGGGACCCCACGCTGTTTTTTTTTTTTTTGGCGCGGGGTTCCCCTTAAAATCCACACCAGACCTGAAGGGTCTGGTATGGAATTTAGGGGGAACCCCATGTCATTTTTTTTTTTAATTTTGGCCAGGGTTCCCCTTAATATCCATACCAGACCTGAAGGGCCTGGTATGGAATTTAGGGGGACTCCCACGTCATTTTTTTTTTTTAATTTTGGTTCGGGGTTTCCCTGTAGGGAATTCCCATGCCATTTTTATCAATGAACTTCTATGTGTATTGTCGGCAATGCAATAGCCGCGGGTAGTTTTAAATGGGTTTTTTCCTTCCAAATGTCATTTTGCTGTCAGACTGTTCTAAACACGGGAAACATGCGCCCCTTTACAGGCATACTATAGACACCCCCCCGGTACGAAATTTAAAGGGATATTACACTTTTATTGTTTGACTTTAAGCATTATTAAAATCACTGCTCCTGAAAAAACGGCCGTTTTTAAAACTTTTTTTGTATTGATCCATGTCCCCTGGGGCAGGACCCAGGTCCCCAAACACTTTTTATGACAATAACTTGCATATAAGCCTTTAAAATTAGCACTTTTGATTATTCATGTTCGTGTCCCATAGACTTTAACGGTGTTTGCGTGTTCGAGCGAACTTTTTTCCTGTTCGCATGTTCTGGTGCGAACCGAACAGGGGGGTGTTCGGCTCATCCCTATTCTGTGGCATCGCAAGAATGCTGTCTGCATAAAGGGGGCCTTGAGAGGAAAGGAAGTCCTACTCTTCTTCCCACTGCTCTGCCTCGAGTGCCCTGTCCATAATGCCACGCAAAGTATGCTCCAGCAGCGACACAAGAGGGATTGTGTCACTGATACATGCATTGTCGCTGCTCACCATCCTTGCCGCCTCATCAAATGGTGACAGTACAGTGCATGCATCTTTTATCAGCAGACATTGGCATGGAGAAAAAAAGCTGAGCTCCCCTGAGCCTATGCTTATGCCATACTCACACAGGTACTCATTGATAGCCCTTTGCTGCATGGGGAGCTGCTGCAGCTTTGCCAAAGTTGAGTTCCAACTGGTGGACATGTCATGCCATTAACGTACTGCAGATCTGATAGAATCTCTGCTCCAGTGCAGCTCCTGTCCCTTGGACAAACTAGCTGAAGCACTGCATGGCATCTTTTAGCCTGACCCATTGATTAGCCCCTTGAACGTTTAGGAGGTATTGGTGGTTCATAGGACAATTCAGCAGAGGAGGGCATGGAGAAGGAGGAGGCAGAGGGGGTGGAGCTGACAGATCTCGCATCATCACCATCAGATGTATGGAGACATGGTGGCAAAATAAGCTCCAGCACTGAGCCCCGTCCTGCATCCTTCCAAGTTGCAAGCAGAATTACCTAGTGTGCTGTGAATGACATATATCATCCCTGACCATGCTTGCTGGACCACATGTCAGCAGCAATGTGGACCTTGCGGCTGACTGACTTGCCCAACAATGCTGTTAGATATAGGAAATAGAAAAAATACTGCACTGCCACTATACAAAAAACCCCCCAAAGAGCAGCAGTTTAACTGTGGGATACACACCAAAAAATACCAAATATATAGAAAAAAACTGCGCTATACCATAGATTGAATGTGAATATACATAAATGAACCATACATGTCATGAGATGATGAAATATTCCTCTCATGGAATACCAACACTAAAGAAATCAAAAAGGTGCAAAGATCAAATAAATCATAAAGGATCAGTGACAAACAATGCAAATAGAGCTGTGAATCAATATATGCATATCAGAGTTCATGAGTGATCTTGACTGAAGAAAATCAGAAACCTCTAGTGAAAGTGAGGAGAGTCCCAAAGAAAAAGCCCCTCAGTACTCTACGGAGTGGACTTGATTGTGAAAACTGCATTAAAACACCGCTCACAGTGATCCTTCACCACAAAGATTTTGCGCTTACCACAAAGCAAGCAGTAAAGGCTTGTGTGCAGACCCAAAACAGGGACATCCAGCTGGTAGTGGAGCTTGTCTGTATGCAGTGTGACTGCAGGAGTGTAATAGGAGATCCACCCACTCAAGCTCAGAGGCATATAAACAAAGGAGAGATGGCCATAGCGTAAATCTGATAGGACATTTATTAAAAAAGGTAGAAAATTTACATAAAATAATAGGATAAAAAGAGCAATTAGCCGGCCGGCATAGCGAGCGCCCGTTCACAATAGGATTGTGATGACGTCAGAGCGTCAACCTCCCGATGTACTCCCGACGTACGTTTCGGCCACAACTGACGTTGTCTGGTTCCTCAGACGACGTCAGTTGTGGACGAAATGTACGTCGGGAGGTTGACGCTCTGACGTCATTGCGTTCCTATTGTGAACGGGCGCTCGCTATGCCAGCTGGCTAATTGCTCTTTTTATCCTATTTTATGTAAGTTTTCTACCTTTTTTAATAAATGTCCTATTATTATTACCCAAATGTAATAGACAATAGTAAATGGGTGATTTGATGCACTTTATTGAATGAAATGTGATGTTTGGCGCACTATAAATTAAGGAATGCACCACTGACACAAATTTAAAAACTATATATAAAAAAAAAATAAAAAATAAAAAAGGGTAACACCAGTGTCGCAGTAAGACAAACTGCGGCTGCCAATTAAAAAAAACGGGGGCAGGCAGGGGGAAAAAAAGCACTGTATACAGCACTAAATGTAATGTTTTTGTAACACTGCACTACCCTCACACTAGACTGACACTACACTATACTCACACTACACTAATGCCGCGTACACACGGTCGGACTTTTCACCTGCAAAAGTCCGACGGACGCCGCCGGACCAAGTCCGGCGGACAATCCGACCGTGTGTGGTCTCCATCGGACTTCCGACGGACCGTTTCGGGCGGAAATCCGACGTACTTTAGATTTGAAGCCTGCTTCAAATCTTTACGTCGTACCTCCGCCGGACTCAGTTCCTGACGGAAAGCCCGTTCGTCTGTATGCTAGTCCGAAGGACCAGATACGACGGAGGAGCAGGTTACTGCATCTCGCGCTCGCTGCAATAGGAAAAACTAATTTTCCCATTGCGGCGAGCGCGGGGGGCATCCCAGGCCCTTAGGTCTGGTATGGAACTTTAAGGAGAACCCCCTACGCCGAAAAACCGGCGTGGGGGTCACCCCAAAATCCATACCAGACCCCGATCCGAGCACGCAGCCCGGCCGGTCAGGAAAGGGGGTAGGGACGAACGAGCGCCCCCCCCCTCCTGAACCGTACCAGGCCGCATGCCCTCAACATGGGGGGGGTGCTTTGGGGGAGGGGGCGCCTTGCGGCGCCCCCCCACCACAAAGCACCTTGTCCCCATGTTGATGAGGACAAGGGCCTCTTCCCGACAACCCTGGCCATTGGTTGTCGGGGTCTGCGGGCGGGGGGGCTTATCGGAATCCGGGAGCCCCCTATAATAAGAGGGCCCCCAGATCCCGGCCCCCCCACCCTATGTGAATGAGTATGGGGTACATGGTACCCCTACCCATTCACCTAGGTAAAAAGTGTCAATAATAAAACACAACACAGGTTTTTAAAATAATTTATTAAACAGCTCCGGGAGGGGGGGTCTTCTTCCGTCTTCGGGGGTCCCTCTGGTTCATCTTCTCCCGGCGTCCGGTTGGTTCTTCTCCGCTCTCCGGCCTCTTCTCCCGGTGTCCCAGGTCTTCGGCCGGCCCCTCCGCTGTCTTCAGGTAGCTCTATTGCCAGCGGAGGTCCGGACTTCTGGGCTTCTTGGCTTCTTGTGTTCTCTTCTCTTCTCTTCTCTTCCCCCAGATGTTGACACGACGCTCTCTCCGGCTGGACTGGTCTCTGAGGGCTGCGTTGTGACTTATATAGGCGGAGACCCCGCCCCCATATGATGTCACAGTCCCTGGGCATGCTGGGACTGTGACGTTTTAGGGGGCATGGTCGACCACGCCCCCTAAAACGTCACAGTCCCAGCATGCCCAGGGACTGTGACATCATATGGGGGCGGGGTCTCCGCCTATATAAGTCACAACGCAGCCCTCAGAGACCAGTCCAGCCGGAGAGAGCGTCGTGTCAACATCTGGGGGAAGAGAAGAGAAGAGAACACAAGAAGCCAAGAAGCCAAGAAGCCAAGAAGCCCAGAAGTCCGGACCTCCGCTGGCAATAGAGCTACCTGAAGACAGCGGAGGGGCCGGCCGAAGACCTGGGACACCGGGAGAAGAGGCCGGAGAGCAGAGAAGAACCAACCGGACGCCGGGAGAAGATGAACCAGAGGGACCCCCGAAGACGGAAGAAGACCCCCCCTCCCGGAGCTGTTTAATAAATTATTTTAAAAACCTGTGTTGTGTTTTATTATTGACACTTTTTACCTAGGTGAATGGGTAGGGGTACCATGTACCCCATACTCATTCACATAGGGTGGGGGGGGCCGGGATCTGGGGACCCTCTTATTATAGGGGGCTCCCGGATTCCGATAAGCCCCCCCGCCCGCAGACCCCGACAACCAACGGCCAGGGTTGTCGGGAAGAGGCCCTTGTCCTCATCAACATGGGGACAAGGTGCTTTGTGGTGGGGGGGCGCCGCAAGGCGCCCCCTCCCCCAAAGCACCCCCCATGTTGAGGGCATGCGGCCTGGTACGGTTCAGGAGGGGGGGCGCTCGTTCGTCCCCAACCCCTTTCCTGACCGGCCGGGCTGCGTGCTCGGATCGGGGTCTGGTATGGATTTTGGGGGGACCCCCACGCCGGTTTTTCGGCGTAGGGGGTTCCCCTTAAAGTTCCATACCAGACCTAAGGGCCTGCGACGGGGCTCGCAAGGTTTCAATCTCGCCAAAAAAAGCGGCGAGATTGAATTCCTTTTCTAGTCCCGTCGTACCCAAGTCACGTTCAAAATGAACGGACTTGTCCGTGTGTGGGAAAGTCCGTTCATTCTGAAAGTCCGGCGGAAGTCCGTCGGGAAGACCGGATTCCGGAAAGTCCGGCCGTGTGTAGGCAAGTCTGGCCGTTCAGAAAGTCCGGCGGTAGTCCGCCGGAAGTCTGGCGGCAAGTACGTCGGACCTAGCTTTCTAGAAAGTCCGACCGTGTGTATGCGGCATAACACTCAGAGCCATAATAACACTAACTAGCTATCACTGAGCCCTGCTCTATCTATCTCCAACAACACACTGAAAAGGTTCCTTTGGGAAGGAACCTTTTATAGTGTGGGGTGGGACTATGAGCACTGAGCCATGATTGGGCAAAGTCATCGTGACTTTGTCCAATCAGGGCTCTGACAGTGCTTTGTGCCCTGATTGGGTAAAGCATTGCACCTGACCAGCGGTCAAGTGCATTCCTTTAGCCATTCAGGGCTCTAGAATGCACTGGCCAGCATTGATGAATATTCTCATGAGCACCCCGCAAATTCACCAGGCATTGTTCATGGCTGAACTAATGCTCAGCCTGAACAGCTTGCCCAACTCTAGTAATCATACATCCTTATGTATTTATACATGGAGATCATATCCCCCCTTATGTATTTATACATGGAGATCATATCCCCCTTATGTATTTATACATGGAGATCATATCCCCCTTATGTATTTATACATGGAGATCATATCCCCCTTATGTATTTATACATGGAGATCATATCCCCCCTATGTATTTATACATGGTTCTCATACCCCCCTTATGTATTTATACATGGAGATCATATCCCCCTTATGTATTTATACATGGTGATCATATCCCCCCTTATATATTTATATATGGTGATCATATCCCCCTTATATATTTATACATGGAGATCATATGCCCATTGTCATACCCTCTGCACTCCTCTCCTGTACATACCGCCTCCTGTCATATCCTTTGCACCCCTTTAATGCACATTGTAATTGATCATTCTGGAACATGCACACTTTTCTTGCATATATAAAAGTTTGTAGTTTAAGTGTATGTACAATGTTCCAGAATATGGAGTTTTCTTAGTGGAATAAAGCCCTGTACCTTTTCCCATCTTACCCTGATTACTGAGGAACCATTCTACTGTCTCATGATGTGAACAGATCCTGTTTATCAATACTGATCAAATATTGGCAGCAGGAGTCATGTGGGAAACCAATTCTGACATGGGACCAGCAGTGACATTGCTCCGCTCCCAGTTTTATAAGGTATTGGGTCCCGGGGGTCCTACATCTTTCATAGTAGAACCTGCAAGACATCACAATGAAGGCAGCGATCACTCTCCTAATCCTGGGGCTCCTCTTCATCCAGGGTAAGTAAGAACATTTCATTATTATACTGTTTATCTTACTAACCTAGAGCCCATTTTATAATAATGGATTATCCATATGTATACTAGTGGAAGAGTCACCTTGTTTATCATTAGATTTTGTTCTCCTGAATATTTGTTACTTCATATTAAAACATCTGCCAGGAACAAAGTGAAAATGTTTCACTGATTCCTAAAAAAAAAAAAAAAAATGATACTGCAGTTTTAAAGAAACAATGTAGAAAATAAGATGATAAAATGTTGCTGGTGTGCAATATTTGATACTTAGTGAATAAATAATAAATAGATAAAAATAAATAAATTTGTTACTTCCAACTATAAGATACAATATTTCTATACAAAAAGACAATTACAAGCAGAGTACCAAAATATCCTCCATAGTAAGGTCCCCTGAGACCGGTACAACCATCACCACCATATATGTATCAATAACTGTATATATCAACATGATCTCGGATGATACATTATAATCAACTTAATAACACATATCACACGTTATAATAGGCTGTTGACAAGAAAACCATCCAAAATCATATCATCCATTGGTTACCCATTTGATGATTGGACTATGACCTGTAAGCGGAGGTTCACACCAGTGTAGTGCGATTTTAATCTGATTTTTCAGTGTGATTTTGTAGTGCAGCTGCAGAGCGAGTCGGTGTAATTTGGATATATTTTTCAATGTAAGCTGTGACTCCTCCTTGCTGTCAGTCAACAGGGATGAATGATCTGTTAAGGATCCCACATCCTAACAATGATAAGTCATCCCTACTGTCAGCAGAGGTAAGTGTCCATCTGTGATGGGGGGTAGGTTAGGACAGAGGAACTGGGCAAAAAGGATAAATGCACTTTGTTTTAAAGTGCACTAATCCTTTAAAAACCCAAAAATATACACACCTTAAAACATCATTTTGAATTTACCCCTATCCCCCAGGCAGTATTTTATAATTTTATCCAGAGGTCATGTGATGCTGCAGGATCCTCTCTCCCTAATCTCTGAGCTGGGTAGTCCTTAACCTCATGCCACCCATAAAATTCATATATGAGCTGCAAATCCCACAAATGCCTATAGATTGATCCTTCCAGTGAAGTTTATCTATTGCAGCCAGGGCCGCCATCAGGGGGTACATCCGATAACTGTAAGGGGCCCGGGAGCACGAGGGGCCCTACCGGGCCAGAAGAAGGCAGGAAGGGTGAAGGGGGGGCTGTGTTGTGCACTATAGAAACAATTTTGCAGCTTCTGCTGCTCTCTGGGTCATTGAGCTCAGACATCGAGCTCTTTACTGCCACCTCTGGCTACTATGTGCATGTGCACCCCTCGTGTTAGCTGTCTGTACTGTGCTCCTCTGTGTCTCAGCAACATGTCAGCTTTGTGGAAATAAGAGCTGGAACTAGGTAAGAAGCTTTCCTTTAAAGTAGGGGCTGTGAAGGAAAGGGAGGGGGCTGTTTGTGTACAGGGAGGGGCCAGAGGCTTGTGTGTTTACAGATTTGTGTATGTGAGGGGCTGACATATATTTACAGGTGGGAGGGGTTTACATATATACAGGTGTGTGTGGGGGGGCTGGCATATATACAGGTGTGAGGGGGGCTGACATATATACAGGTGTGAGTTGGGCTGACACATATACAGGTGTGAGGGGGGTTTACATATATACAGGTGTGTGGGGGGGGCGGCATATATACAGGTGTGAGGGGGCTGACACATATACAGGTGTGAGGGAGGCTGACACATATACAGGTGTGAGGGGGAGTTTACATATATACAGGTGTGTGTGGGGGATTTACATATACACAGGTGTGTGGGGGGATTTACATATATACAGGTGTGGGGGGGTTTACATATATGCAGGTGTGGGGGGGGGGTTTACATATATGCATGTGTGGGGGGATTTACATATATACAAATGTGGGGGGGCTGACATATATACAGGTGTGAGGGGGGGCTGAAATTTATACAGGTGTTTGTGGGGGGCTGACATATATACAGGTGTGGGGAGCTAACTTATATACAGGTGTGAGTGGGATGACATATATACAGGTGGGGAGGGCTGAGGTAGATACAGGTGTGTGTGGGGGGGTGGGGCTGACATATATACAGGTGTGAGGGGGCTGGCATATATACAGGTGTGAGGGGGTGGCATATATGCAGGTGGGGGGTGGGGCTGACATATATACAGGTGTGATGGGGGCTGGCATATATACAGTATTGAGGGGGCTGACATATATACAGGATTGAGGGGGGGGGCTGAGTGCATACAGGTGAGGTGGCCGGTGTGTATTCAGTGGGATGGCCCATGGCCAAGCCCTGGTGAATGTTGGTGGTCAGGCTGGGGGGGCCCAGGCCTACAGCTGTGTAAGGGGCCCAAAAATTTCTGATGGCTGCCCTTATTGCAGCTTCCTGTGATGGGTTGGTAATATTGCTGCATAGCTCCTAAATTCAGAGCAGAGTTGTCACTCTCCTGTAGGCGGGCTTACATGAATTACAGGGGGGGAGGAGAAGACGTTGCAAGGGGGTGTGGCTCTCAGAATTGTCACTGCTGATTCATGAGCCTGTAGCTTGTCAATCATCATCTGGCCCACACATCCTGCTCACTGCTTCCTACATTGACACCTGTTACTGAAACCCCGCCCACTGTGAGCTGCAGTGTCTGGAAGGGGGAGTGTGTGAGACACCAATGAAGGAGGATTTGGCTCAGTCAGTCAGAAGGGAAAAGCGATTACTGCGGGAGGCAGGTCATTAAATTGAGCCCAGAGATGGCCTTTCCCATTGACTCCAATGCATTTTACCAAACTGGTGAAATTTCAACAAAATTAGTATCAGCGCTGTGATGAGAAATGTTAAAATAAAATCAATGTAAAAGTAAATTTGCCATCTGGTCATAATGGGGTATTTGTTCTTGAATACCTCAATTAGAAAAAAAAGAATTTAGGTCACTCACATAAGAGATAATTATACACCATAGAATACGGCAAGTTTCATTGGAGCTGTGTGGATGTGTGTCACATTAGATCAGTGAACTTTATATACATGGACCCCCTTTGTTTTGTCTCTTTAAAAATGCTTAAAGTACAGAAATATACTTTTTGGTCCTGCCAGAACTCCACTGAGCTCCTAAGTTCCCGTAGTGAGCTGAAATACAAAACAGTGTTGTCACACCTGTCAAGTTCCCTCCTTCTTGCATACTAGACAGGGGCAGATCCAGGGGGGTCCCTCTCCGAGAATTCAGGTGAGTTGGCGGGCGGGCTGCTCCATGAGTGAGAGAGCGGGCAGGCCAGGCTGTCGGCTGGCTCGGTTGGTGAACAGGCAGGAGGCTCGGAGGGCGAGTGAGAGTGCGGGCGAGCAGCTGGGCGGCTCGGTGGGTGAACGGATAGCTGACCAATCAGGGAGCCGGCGGGTGGGGGAGCAGAGAGATAACAATCTCTCTCACCGCCCGGCGCCTGCCCTGCATCCCTGCAGCGCAGTTCTGCCCTCACTGTGCAGGCAGCTGCGGGAAGCAGAGAGATGACATCATCTCTCTGCTTCCTGACTGATAATCTGCTGCCTGACTCTGGGACACAGCAAGAGACCACCTTAGCAGGAAAGTGACACAGCAAGAGACAATCAACAATGTGTGGCAAGTGACAATCCGTAACGGGTGGCAGGTGACGTGGCAAGTGAAAATCCGCATTTGGTGACAGGCGACGTGGCAAGTGACAAGCTGCATCTATGGCAGGCGATGGTGGCAAGTGACACGCTCAGGGCTCCCACTGATTCTGCATTATGGTGAGTTGAACTATTTCATTTTATATTACAATGTAATAATAGAAATAGTGCACTTCAATCATCCTGACACCATAACAACCATGGTACCGGAAAGATTGAAGCGCCAACACCAGCCATTTCCCTGATAAATTGCCCCCCAAAAAAATTTTCTGGCAGTGCCCCTCCCGAGACTAGACTCTGGATCCACCCCTGCTACTAGATATGGGCCGAACACACCCCTGTTCTGTGTGTGCCAGAATTTCCGAACATCACAAAAGTTTGGAGCTGAACAATGAACCCCAGTAAGGTCTATGGGATCCAAACTTGAAAAATCAAAAGTTCCCATTTTAAAGGCTTATATGCAAGTTATTGGGCATACAAAGGGTACAAAGGGTCACAGGTACTGTCCTGGGGGACATGTATCAATGAAAACAGGATAATTTTTAAATAAGCAGTGATTTAATGATGCTTAAAGTAAAACAATAACAAATGAAAAATTACTTTAACCACTTGCCGACGGCTGCACGCCGATATACATCGGCACAATGGCAGTGGTGGGCAAATGGGCGTACCTGTACGTCCCCTTTAATTGGCGGGGCTAGTGGGCGCGACCGTGCCCACGGGACCCGCAGACTCCATGTCTGCCGGTGTCCCGGCTATCGTGTCACGGAGCCGCAGAATGGAGAGATGCCTATGTATAATGTCTGGGGGGGGGTCCCCTTAGTCTGCCTGTAAAGCGGTGCATATGTCCTGTGTATAGAACCTGCTGCAGCATGACATTTATAAAGAAAAAAAATAAATTTTCTCTGCAAGCTTTCTTCATTTAGTAAGCATCAGCTTGGGGGCCAGTCTGGATGATGAGACCACAATTTAGTGCACTCAGGACAACATTAGACTTTTTTGGATAAATTCTGGTGTCTGTTTGCAGACTTTGGATAGAATTAACAGGTGCAGAAAAATTGGGCTTTGGATGTTAACCCTTTCATGACTAAGCCTATTTTTGAAATTAGGTGTTTACAAGTTAAACTCCATATTTTTTGCTAGAAAATTACTTAGAACCCCAAAACATTATATATATTTTTTAGCAGAGAATCTAGAGAAAAAAATGGAGATTGTTGCAATATTTTATATCACACGGTATTTGTGCAGCGGTGTTTTAAACGCAAATTTTTGGAAAAGGGACACTTCCATGAATTTTAAAAAATCCAAACAGTAAAGTTACCCATTTTTTTTGTATAATGTGAAAGATGATGTTACGCCGAGTAAATAGATACCAAACATGTCATGCTTTATAATTGCACGCACTCGATAAACTATCGTAGCTATGAATTTCCATAGGCAACGCTTTAAATTTTTTTATGGTTACCAGGTTAGAGTTACAGAGGAGGTCTAGGGCTAGAATTATTGCTCTCGCTCTGACGATCGCGGTGATACCTCACATGTGTGATTTGAACATTGTTTACATATGCGGGCACGACTTCCGTATGCGTTTTCTTTGCTGCGTGAGCTCGCGGGGACGGGGGCGCTTTAAAAAAATTCTTTTTTTTATTTATTTTATTTATTTTTAGACTTATAAATTGTGTTTTTAAAAAAAATGTTTTTTTTTTTTACTTTTATTGCTGTCACAAGGAATGTAAACATCCCTTGTGACAGTAATAGGTGGTGACAGGTACTCTTTATGGAGGGATCGGGGGTCTAAAAGACCTCCGATCCCTCCTCTGCACTTCAAAGTATTCAGATCGCCAAAAATGGCGATTCTGAATACTGTATATTTTTTAAAATTCGGCGCCATTGGCAGCCGAGTAAATGGGAACTGACGTCATGACGTCGCTTCCGCGTTTACATTGAGAAGGCTGGAACGAAGCCACCCACGGCTTCGTTCCAGCCCGCCCACAGCCGCCGGAGACAGCCGATTGGACACCGGGTCTCCGGATCGCACGGGAGGCCCGGTAAGAGTGGCGGGAGGTGGCGGGAGGGGGGTGATGTATAACAGCCGAGCGGCTTTTAGTCGCATTGGTTGTTATATATGGGTAGCCGATCACCCACTCTAAACAACGGTACCGGGATGATGCCAGCAGCTGCGTACGGTCGGCGGGAAGGGGTTAATTGTGCCCATGAAGTCTATAGCAAAACATTTCTTCCAGATAAAATCAACACTCACAAAGCTAGGAAGCCTAGACAGTCTTGCACAGATTCCACATCCCAAAAACATTTAATCGGCAACATCAGCATCAGGGGCTTGATAGCTGCTGCTAATCCAGGAATTATTTTTTTTTATAAATGTCAGCTGATCAACAGGGTCTGTGGACAGACACACTTTTTTTTTTTTTTTTTTAACTTAAAGTTGTATTTTACATGTACAGTACATAAGTCTTAAGACAATGTTGATGTAGTACAGAGGGTGTATAACAGAAAAAACAGAGCATGTACGGTCTCGTTATAGTAGTTTCCAGGAGTGTATCACAGGGTATCAATCCTATTGGAGACATGCTTTTTTTATCTGTCAGAAAACCTCTGGCAGCACTGAATGCCCATTCGGAAAACACACTGGATGTAGGGCAGCCCAGCAGCTCAATTGCATACTGGGCAAGTTCTGGCCAGTGGTCTATCTTCATGACCCAGTAACCCAGTGGATCGTCGACTGAAAAGCTCCCCATGTCTGTTTTTGCCCCAGATATTCTTCCACCATATGATGCAGATGTTGCCGATGGGATATGGAAGCTGCCAGCCCTAGGCGCCAAGGACTAAAACATTTTTGAAATGCATCATTGAGATGGCCCCCTTCTCCACTGCTTCTCCTTTAAAACAACAGAAGCCTCAAGACTCGCTTTTCCATTAGACTAATCTAGCAGAGTCATCTTTAAGCTGTCCTCAAGATATTTCATCCTATGCTCCCTCTGTGGGGATGGGATGAGGTTCGAGATCTTCCCCTGGTAACGGTGGTCAAGGAGGGTTGCCAACCAATAGTAATCCTTCTCCTTGATGCCACAAATTCTGGGGTCCTTTTGCAGGCTTTGAAGAATAAGGGAGCCCATGCACTGAAAGTTTGAGGAGACATGAGAACCAGAATCCTCTGGGTCACTGAGGATTACAATATCTGGAACTGCCTCCTCCCAGCAATGTACTACTTCCAAGGGTTCTGGGGGTGTAAACCATCTCTTAAGATTTGATGCATGTCTTGCTATCAATGCCTCCAAAACTGCCAGAATACTCCTCCTCCCTCTCCTCTTATGTGTTCTGTGATGTATCAAGAATTGTGCCTGCATAAAGTGGGCCTTGAAAGGAAAGGAAGACCTCCTCTTCCTCCTGCTGCTCTGCCTCGAGTGCCTTGCCCATATTGCCACGTAGAGTATGTTCCAGCAGAAACACAAGAGGAATAGTGTTACTGATACATGCATTGTCACGGCTCGCCATCCTTGTCGTCTCCTCAAATGGTGACAATACAGTGCATTCATTCTTTATATGCAGCCATTGGTATGGGGAAAAAAGGCTTGAACTGGTCATTGTTCCATACTCACACAGGTACTCGTTGATCGGGCCTTTGCTGCACGTGCAGCCGCTGCAGCATTGCCAAAGTCAAGTTCCACCTGGTGGGCATGTCACAAATCAGGCGGTTTATGGGCAGGTGGATTTCCCGCTGAATTTCAGCCAACCGAACACTGGCTGTTTATGACCACCTGAAATGGCTACAGACTCTTCTGGCCTGCTGCATGACGCGTGTCAGCTTTGCCTGTCGAAGCGCGGATAGGTGGTTAGTGCCAATTTTCACACACCCCCATTCCTGAAACTGGTGTGGCGTGAACCACCTCTGGGCCTGCCCCTGCAGAGCTGAAAGAATCTCTGCTTTCTGTCCCCTAGACAGACCAGCTGAAGCACAGCATGGCATCTTTTAGCCTGACTCATTGTATTGCCCCTTGAAAGCTTAGTGGGTACTGGTGGTTCTTAGGACAATTCAGCTGAGGAGGGCCTGGAGGAGGAGAGGGTGGAGCTGACAGATTTCACATGGAGATGTGGTGGCAAAACAAGCTCCAGCACTGAGCCCTGTCCTACATCTAAGCAGACTTACCCAGTGTGCTGTGAACAAAATTAAGCGTCCGTGACCATGCTTGCTGGATCATATGCCAGCAGTAGCGTGGACCTTGCTGCTGACTACCTTGCCTAACAACGCCACCACATTGACTTCCAAGTGATGGTACAGAACTGGAATGGCCTTACAATATGTGCAAAGAAATAGTGACTGGGAACTTGCCATAGTGGTACAGAAAATTCTATAGAGGGGGGCAGAATCCACCATATGGAAAGGCAGAAGTTGTAAAGCCAGCAATTTGCACAAGCTGGAATTTAGACACTAAGCCCACCTGGGTGGCAGGGAGTGTATTTTTTTTCACTGCAGCATGGTGGAGGTAGCATAGTGGAGGTAGATCTGAAAAGGTGAGGAGTGAAAAGAAGAAGAATTGTGTCCCTTTTGCGTGGCTTTTAGGTGCTCTTACCAATGGGATAAGTGGTCGAAGGTTGTCAGGCATGTGGTACCCAAATGGTTGGTGTTTTTGCCACACTTGATCTGCTTGAGGCAAAGTTTGCAAATTGCAACGGTGCAATTAGCTTCACATGTGCTAAAAAAGACACAGACAGCTGAGCTGTGGGAAGTGGGAGATAAGAACTCCACAATTTGATGAAATGGGGTGGCTGCTCTCTACTCTTCCACGATGGCTGCCTCTGGAGGAAATCCTGCCTCATTGGGGTTGTGACTCCTGCTCACTTTCCTCCTCTGCTCTATCCGGCACCCAAGTCGCATCAGTGACATGACTGACAATTTGTTGTTTAGCAATGTTCTCCCATATCTGTAGGCTAATGTTCCTACCTTCCTCAACCTTAGAGTCAGAACCAGCATTTGAATCAAGCAATGCCTGTGAATCGTCATGAAGCAAGTGACTGACACTATGTTCAAATAACTCAGCTGACCCCTCCATGCACGATGCTGGCACTATGGTAGGAGTAGCTGTGGATAAGGATGCAGAATAAGCTGCTCTGGCAGCTGCAGTGGACTGCGCACTAGTCTCTGCTTGAGTGATAAAGGATGAGGAGGTTAAGGATGGTTTAGTAAGCCAGTCCACCACCTCCTCTGCATGCTGTGTCTGGATAGAATGGGCAACATCACTAAACAGAGGAAATTATACCCTGCCTAAGGACGGACCACGCCAACCTCTGGCTATGGACACAGAGGCCCCTTCATAGTGGATTGGGAAAGTCTGCCTCTCTTTGTTGGCCTCCTAGACATGATGGGGTGGATTATTACCAAAATGTAATACAGACAGGGAAATGTGTAATTGGATGCACTTTATTCAGTGGAAAGGGATGTTTAGTGTACTTTAACTTGAGGACTGCTGCTGAAAGATAACATGCAGCAACTAAAAAAAAGGAGGGTATGCAGCACTGTATACAACACAAAATGTGACAAAATGCGGTGTAAAACACAGCACTACTGACACTCTACAATATACTGCAGTAAAACTGCACTGACGCACTACAATATACTGGAGTAAAACTGCACTGATGCACTACAATATACTGCAGTAAAACTGCCCTGACACCAGTGGCGTCGGGAGGGGGGCTGGAGCCCAGAATGGGTCCCCGAAAAGCCCCGGGTTGTACAACTGTATTAGTAGCCCTGAGCGCCACTGAGCTGGGACCGATCTGATCCCGAGCGCTGCTGAGTGCGGCCAAGTCACATAACAGGTCTAGCCTTCTGGAGCCTGCAGAGCCTATGATGGACGTCCCACTGGTCCAATGGTGGGACCGCAGGACGTGTGACATTCATCAAAGGCGCTGCAGGCTCCAGAAGGCGGGAATTACAATGCGGCCACTGTGCCACATCACTGTGAGATCTCTGCTCGGCGATCGGGCAGGCGGGTCTCCTCTACTCCTCTGGCTGCCTGATGTGATGATGGGCGCACTGCACACCGCACACCCTGGCTGAGCTGAGCTGCTGCTGCTGGACACATTGGTCTGGTAGGTCAGTGTGTGTCACTACCGTCAGTGTATGTATGTCAGGTAGGTCAGTGTGTGTCAGGTAGGTAGGTCAGTGTGTGTCAGGTAGGTCAGTGTATGTCAGGTAGGTCAGTTGTCAGGTAGGTAGGTCAGTGTATGTATGTCAGGTAGGTCAGTGTATGTCAGGTAGGTAGGTCAGTGTATGTATGTCGGGCAGGTCAGTGTGTGTCAGGCAGGTCAGTGTATGTCAGGTAGGTCAGTGCGTGTCAGGTAGGTCAGTGCGTGTCAGGTAGGTCAGTGTGTGTCAGGCATTGATGGGCACTGGTAAGCCAGGCAGCAACCAGCAAGTGAGCTTACCCCCCGCTACAAAACCCCACCACCCAGCCAAAGAAAACCGCGCTGGCCTTGGACTTCAGGCTGAAGCCCCTGGTCTTTTTGCCACCAACACCCCTGCATGACACACTTCAGTATACTGCAGTAAAACTGCACTGACGAACTATAATATACTGCAGTAAAACTTCCCTGACTCACTACAATATACTGCAGTAAAACTGCCCTGACACACTACAATGTACTGCAGTAAAACTGCACTGATGCACTACAATATACTCCAGTTGAACAGCACTGATGCACTACAATATACTGCAGTAAAACTACACTGAGGCACTACAATATACTGCAGTAAAACTGCACTGACACACTTCAATATACTGCAGTAAAACTGCCCTGACACACTACAATATACTGAAGTAAAACTGCACTGATGCACTACAATATACTGCAGTAAAACTGCCCTGACACACTACAATATACTGCAGTAAAACTGCACTGATGTACTACAATATACTGCAGTTGAACAACACTGATGCACTACAATATACTGCAGTTGAACAGCACTGATGCACTACAATATACTGCAGTAAAACTGCCCCGACACACTACCCTAACACACTTCAATATACTGCACTAAATTTGCATGGACGTACTACACTGATGCTGCACTACCACTATATTCACACTACTCCAGTGGTTCTCAACTCCAGTCCTCAGGGCCCACCAACAGGCCAGGTTTGCAAGATAACTGAAATACATCACAGGTGACATCATTTGCTGCTCAGTGATTGCAGTATTCTAGTATGTATCTCCCCAAGGTAATACATAAAATCTGGTCTGTTGGTGGGTCCTGAGGACTGGAGTTGAGAACCACTGCACTACTCGGACACTCTACACTGGCAATAGAATGACAATAGCACACTATAGCACACTAACTGTCTAGTAGCACTGAGCAGAGCCCTGTTCTATCTCTCTCCACCCCAATATCACACTGCAAACGGCTCCTCTGGGAAGGAACCTTTTAAAGTGTGAAGTGGGTCTATGAGTAATAAGCCCTGATTGGGTACAGTCATCATGACCTTATCCAATCATAGCTCTGACAGTGTTCTGTGCCTGGATTGGGCAAATCGCTAATTGCTTCAGCCAATTAGGGCTTAGAATGCACTGTGCGGCGTGCAGTACATTGCGGGGCAAACAAATGGTCAAACGCCCTGCCAAATCGGGTGTTTGCCGAACAGCCACTGTTCAGGCCAAGCTTTTGCTTAGTTCTAACTGTTCGACTAACACTGTTGACTACAGGTGGAGGTGTTCTATAGTCCTGGGCGGGGCTTGGGATGTCAGTGGATGAGAGGCAGTGTGATGTCAGTAGAAGAGGTTAGAGGCTCCCTGTCTGTGTCCTGCTAATCTCTATATATCTTCTTCTAGGTGAGGCTCTGCGGTGCTTACGGAGACCCTGTCTTACGGAAGGAAACTGTGACTCCTCAGCGAAAACCTGTGCAAAGAACCAAGACCAATGCTTCAAGTTGGGAGAGGGAGGCTATCTCTTGGGCAAGTGTCTTCTATAGTTTTAGACCTGTGCTTATTACTTTGAAGTTTAAAGTCTCACTTCAGCCAACATTTTTTTAAATCTCCAGCCTCCCATTCAGTCTTGCACATTTGTACACACTCCTCTCCTGGACTGAAATGGTTTCCTCTGATTTCACTGCACACTGTGAGCTTCTCACAATGTGGATTAGAAGCTGCTGTAGGTCACCAGCCATAATCAGTCTGCATTGCATAAAGAAGCACAGAGACCCAGTGATGACATCAAGAGATCTAATATAAGATATGTCAAGAAAACAGGTTTTATTTAACCCTTTTCTGCCACTGCCATATGAAGTACATTGGTGGCAGTGGGGGGGGGGGGGGGGGTTACACGTGGCTGCAGCTGTACTTTATGTAAATCTGACAAGCTGACTTTCGGATGTCATGTGGAAGTGATCCAGAGGCTGTGCAGGTGCTGGATTGCTTCCACACACCCCCATAACTGCTGGTTCCTCCTCTGTGCACAACCCAACATGTTTTCCAGGCTCCACACCCCCAACAGTGGACCCAGGACCAGCATGATGGGGCCACAAGATAGAGGGGAGGGAGATCAGTGAATATCCCTGGTCCTCATCCTCATACCTTCCAACCGTCCCTGATTCGCAGGGACAGTCCCGGAAAATGGTCCCTCTCCCGGAGTCCTGCAAATCACTGCTGAGTCCCGGAATGCCAGTGGCGTGTGTGGGTTGTCATGGTTCCTGCACGCTGCGAGCAACACATTTTATAGCAGCCAGTATTTCTCCCCATACACAGTGCAGAGTGGAGTGCACTGAACACAGAGGAGGAGGCACACCGCTCTGCTACAACAACTTGACTGATCTGAGGTAAGATTTTAGCTGCCTTGACTCACTCCCGACAGTCCTCCCAGTGTGCCCCCCGCCAGCACCAGCAGCAGACCTCCACTCCTACTCTGAATGTCCTCTCCCCGCTCAGCCTGAGTCCCGCCAGCAGTACCTCCCCTGCTGCTGCACCTTAATGTGCTCTCTCTTCTGCCAGGTCTGTAATGATTTCTGTGAGACTTGCAGAGGAGGGAGGCATGGGGGAGAAGGATGGAGCTGGGATTAGATGGAGGGGGAGGATGGAGCTGGGATGGGATGAGAGGGGAGAAGGATGGAGCTGGGATTGGATGAGGGGGGGAGAAGGATGGAGCTGGGATTGGATGGGGGGAAGTATGGAGCTGGGATGGGATGGGGGGAGAAGGATGGAGCTGGGATGGGATGAGGGGGGGAGAAGAATGGAGCTGGGATTGGATGGGGGGGAAGTATGGAGCTGGGATGGGATGGGGGGAAGTATGGAGCTGGGATGGGATGGGGGGAAGTATGGAGCTGGGATGGGATGGGGGGGAGAAGGATGGAGCTGGGATGGGATGAGGGGGGGAGAAGGATGGAGCTGGGATTGGATGAAGGGGGGAGAAGGATGGAGCTGGGATGGGATGGGGGAGAAGGATGGAGCTGGGATGGGATGAGGGGGGAGAAGGATGGAGCTGGGACTGGATAAGGGGGAGAAGGATGGAGCTGGGATGGGATGAGGGGGGTAAGGATGGAGCTGGGATGGGATGAGAGGGGAGGATGGAGTTGGATGGGGGGACAAGAAGGATGGAGCTGGGGGGGAGGGTGGAGCTGGGATGGGGGGTGGATGAAGCTGGGATGGGATCAGCGAGAAGGATGAAGCTGGGATGGGATCAGGGTGGTCGATGGAGCGGGGATGGGATCAAGGGGAAGGATGGAGCCAGAATGGGATCAGGGGGTTGGATGGAGCCGGGATGGGATCAGGGGGGTGGATGGAGCAGGGATGGGATCAGGGGGATGGATAGAGCCAGAATGGGATGGAGGTAAGGATGGAGCCGGCTTGGGATTGAGAAAAGGATGGATAAGGGATGGGATAAGGGGGGAGGATGGAGCTGGGATGGGATCGGGGGTTGGATGGAGCCGGGATGCAATGGGGGGAATGGATAGAGTTGGGATGGGATCAGGGTGGTGGATGGAGCCAGGTTGGGATCAGGGGATGGATGGAGCTGGGATTGGATCAGGAGGATGGATGGAGCTGGGATGGGGTCAGGGGGATGGATGGAGCCGGGATGGGATCAGGGGGAAAGGATAGAGCAGGGATGGGATCAGGGGGAAGGATGGAGCAGTGATCGGGGGATGGATGAAGCTGGGATGAGATCAGGGGGATTAATAGAGTTGGGATGGGATCAAGATGGTAAATGGACATGGGATGGATGGAGCCGGGATAGGATGGGATGGGGGAATGGATGGAGCCGGGATCGGGGGTGGATGGAACCGGGATGTGATCGGAGATGAATAGAGCCGTGGTGAGATCAGGAGAATCGATAGAGTTGGGATGGGATCGGATGGATGGAGCCAGGATTATATTGGGGTGGTGGATGGAACCGGAATGGGATTGGGGTGGTGGATGGAGCCGGGATGGGATTGAGGGATTATATGGCCGTCCCCTGCATTCTATACATTACATATTCCTGCCCACTGCATGCTGTACATTACATACTTCTATCCCTGCATTCTATAGATTACGTATTCCTGTCCCCTGCATTCTATAGATTACATAATTCTGTCCCCTGCATTCTATAGATTACATACTCCTGTCCCCTGCATTCTGTACATTACACACTCCTGTCCCCTGTATTCTATAGATTACATACTCCTGTCCCCTGCATTCTGTACATTACATACTCCTGTCCCCTGTATTCTATAGATTACATACTCCTGTCCCCTGCATTCTGTACATTACACACCCCTGCCCCCTGCATTCTATAGATAACATACTCCTGTCCCCTGCATTCTGTACATTGCACACTCCTGTCCCCTTCATTCTGTACATTACACAGTCCTGTCTCTGCATTCTATAGATTACATACTCTTGTCTCCTGCATTCTGTACATTACAAACTCCTGTCCCCTGCATGCTGTACAGTACACATTCCTGTCTCCTGCATTCTGTACATTACACACTCCTGACCCCTGCATTCTGTACATTACACACTTCTGACCCCTGCATTCTGTATATTACACACTCCTGTACTATATACACAATACTGTACATTATATACCGTATTTATCAGCGTATAACACACACTTTTTTCCCCTTAAAATCAGGGGAAAATCATGGGTGCGTGTTATACGCCGATCCCCCAACTATCCCCCGCTGATTGTGAGCGGAGGAGCGAGCCGCCGAGATACACATAGCCGAGTGTACTCGGCTAGACTTGGCTCCGCTCACAGTCACGCCCAGTCCTGCCCTATGATGGACATAACACAGGGACTGGGCATGACTGTGAGCCGAGCCAAGTCTAGCCGAGTACACTCGGCTATGATCTCGGCGGCTCTCGGCGGCTCTCGGCTACTCTTGGCTCCGCTCACAGTCACGCCCAGTCCCACCATTGGACCTGTGTTATGTCCATCATAGGGTGGGACTGGGCGGGACTGCGAGTGGAGCCGAGAGCGGCCGAGAGCCGCGAGATACACACGACATCTGGCTCTGTATCTCGGCGGCGCCATTTTTAAACTGGAAGGCTGCAATGACACTGGAGCAAGGTTACACTGACAAGTCTGCAAATGACACTGGGGCAAGGCTACACTGACAAGGCTACACTGACAAGGCTGTACTGACAAGGCTGCACTGACAAGGCTGCAAATAACACTGACAACGCTGCAATGACACTGGAGCAAGGCTGCAGATGGACACTGATAAGGCTGCATTGATGGGCATTTAAATGTAAGTTTTTTCCTTAAACTCCCCTCCTAAAAGTTTTTTCTTTAAAATTCCCTCCTAAACTTGGGGTGCGTGTTATACGCCGATAAATACAGTACTTCTTACCAAAGTCTTCATTGTCAGTTGCTGATTGCTATGCAGTCCCTGACTATTTTAATGAAGTTCTTCGTTAAGGTAGGTTCAGACAAAGCAATCAAAGCATATTTCATAGGTACAAGGAAACCTGGGTTTTGTTTAACCACATCCCTTGAGCCCCTCCCACTGCTAAGCACTTAGCCACGCCCACATTTTACGCAGATCTTTTCCCTCCTCCAGTGTCCCTCATTCTGAAGTTCAAATGTTGGGAGGTATGCATCCTGATCTCCCTTCCTGATAATGACCAGGAAGCGATGTGTAAAATGTTACTTTCAAGTCCTGGTGTCACTCTCCTCAACCAGTATGGTCGGGGAAGAAGCTAATAGAACATAATCTGCACTCCATTAGCTTCACTGGAGGGCAGGTGAGTCTAAATGACCCCTGATGCCTCATAAAAGAGAACTTGCCACCGAAAAGTTATAACATAGGCGACTTTTTGTGATTAAAGGAAAAGTTTAGTAAAAAAAAAAAGGAAAACATTAAAGCTGCACCCCCCCCCCCCAAATGTTGCTTTTGCTACTACATACATTAGTCAAGTATGTACATCGTCAGGTGGAGGGGAGTGCTGGGGTGTGCTGCACCTCCCAGAATTCAGTTGTGCCCACCCCAAAGCCTCCCACCATCCCTGACATTGTGCTGGCTGCATCACATTAATGCACAGATCACAGCCGGAGCACAGGCAGCGAGATCACCTCCTCCCTACACAGCACACATTGTAGCTGCAATTTCCCTTACACACAGCTAAGATCTGCACAGTGTATAGCTGTATCTATACTGCAGCTGAGCTACTATTCCATCCAGGGAGATTCAGAACTGCAACACAGTAGCCAGCTCTGTCTTTTCTCCTGCCAGCAGTGCCCTCCTTCATCTCTTCTGCCAGTGGTGACCTCTGTCCTCTCTCCTGCCTGCAGTGACCCCTGTCCTCTCTCCTAACTGCGGTGACTCCTGTCCACTCTTCAGTCTGCAGTGGCACCACCCTCCCTCCTTCCAGCAGTGCCCCTTTTCATCACTTCTGTCAGCGGTGACCCCTATCCTCTCTCCTGCCAGTGGTGACCCCTGTCCTATCTTCTGCCTGCAGTGACCCCATCCTCTCTCCTGCCAGAATTGCCTCCTTTCATCTCTTGATGACCCCTGTCCTCTCTCCTACCAGCTGTACCCCCTTTATTCTCCTCTGCCAGCAGTGACCCCTTCCTTCTTTTCTGTCAGCAGTGATCCCTGTCCTCTGTCTTGCCAGTTGTGATCCCTGTCCTCTGCTCTGCCAGCAGTGACTCCTGACCTCTGCTATGCCAGTGGTGACCCCTCGATTGGCCCTGCTGACACATTGTATACTGTCCTACAAACTAATAGCCCCTGTGTACAGCCCTACAAACTGCAGTGACCCTATCCTCCCTACTGCCCGCAGTGTCCCCTTTCATCTCTTCTGCCAGTGGTGACCTCTGTCCTCCCTACAGCCCGCAGTGTCCCCTTTCATCTCTTCTGCCAGTGCTGACCCCTGTCCTCTCTTTTGCCTGCAGTGACAACATCCTCTCTCTTGCCAGAGGTGCCCCTTTCATCTCTTCTGCCAGTGGTGACCCCTGTCCTCTCACCTGCCAGAAGTTCCCACTTCCATCTCTTCTGCCAGTGGTGACCCCTGTCCTCTCTTTTGTCTGCAGTGACAACATCCACTCTCCTGCTGGAGGTGCTCCCTTTCATCTCTTCTGCCAGGGGCAACCCCTGTCCTCTCTCCTGCCAGCAGTGCCCACCTTTCATCTCTTCTGCAAGCAGTGACCCATGTTCTCTCTCCTGCCAGTGGTGATCCCTGTCCTCTCTCCTGCCTGCAGTGACCCCATCCTCTCTCCTGCCAGAAGTTCCCCCTGTCTTCTCTTCTGCCTGCAGTGGCACCATCCTCTCTCCTGCCAGCGGTAACCCCTTTCTTCTCTCCTGCCAGCAGTGACCCTTGTCTTCTGCCCTGCCTGCAGTGACCCCTTTCCCCTCTCCTGCCAGCAGTGACCCCTGTCCTCTGCCCTGCCAGCAGTGACCCCTCTCCTGCCAGCGGTGACCCCTGTCCTCTGCCCTGCCAGTGGTAACCCTTGCCCTAGGCCCTGCTGACGCATTGTACACTGTCCTACAAACTAATCGCCCCTGTACTCTGCCCTACAAACTGCCGACCCCATCCTCTGCCTTGCTGACCTCCTATACACTGCCTGCTGTCCTCCCATCCTCTGCCCCCCTGACATTTTTTTTCTGCACCTCTAATAGAAGACAGGCTAGATCTGGCTCTGGTTACATATCACTTATTAACTGCTTCCCCAGCTACAGTAGACAGGGAATAACAATTGTGAACCTGGAAGTGACTTGATAAATGCAGCTTCCGGGTTCATTAGTTGAGGTATTACAATAAGAAAAATGCAGCAGGACTGAAATTTGGGGCATTGATCTGTAAAAATACATTGCTATTGTGTGGCAAGCATTGAGGGCAGCACTTGAGATCCCCTATAATTTTCAAGTTGACCACCACTGCTTTACCCCTCTAATGCCAAGACATTTATAAATGTACCTCAATAGCCAAGGGGGCTAAATGGTACGTTGGATCCAGACTCACCAAGCATAGAATTGTTTCTCTTGTCTCTGTTGTTATTATTGAATGATCTCATTATTAGTATGTAATATTCTCTTTATTAAATTCTGTTGTTTTTCAGCTAAGAAAGGCTGGGGGTGTGCTTCAAAACGCACCTGTGGATTATTGCAAAAATTTAATCCTTCAGCACTGTGCTGCTCTACAGACCTCTGTAACATGTGATCCGGAGATCCAGAAGAAATGTGATTGGATGGAGGCGGAGCTCACCACACCAATGATGTGATCAATCATTCAATTTCCTGCCTGATATATAAATCTCATCCGATATCCATCAATGTTATATTATCTGATCATCATCTTCATAATAAAAATCATATACAGTGATATATAAGAGTCGCTCTGATTGTTTCCTAATCAATATTGTTAACAGATCTGCAATCTTGTAATCCAATGGCTGATTTTTTAAATGTTTGCATAAAATCTGCATAAAGTCCAAGCCCATTATACATTTTAAAAATAATTTTACCCCCCCCAGGATGTAGAATAAAATACAGAACTCACATCAATACTCATCCTATCTCCTGCATTGTACCCCACACACCCCAAAATGGGAATTGTCACTTAGCTTTTCAAATTAAGGCGAAATTCACTAGGCAATCATGTGCAAGGAAGTTAAAAAAAAACAGGTGTTTTGCTCTCATATGATTGGATGATTGAAGTCGGCGCCAGTTCAGCTCATTCACTAAGCTGAGTGAAAATTCACTTTCCAGATTCAACATTCTCTACTAAGTTGTGACCATCCAATGTTATAACATAGATACTTCAAATTCCCATCGCATACGTTCCTGGTATAAGCTCTCAAGATTTGGGTGCTGCAGCAACAACCAGCTGGATACTGGTTCAAGGCACAACGTAGATATTTGCCAGCACACCAAGGATCGGCACAAACTGGCATCCAAAGGGGTGGTTTATTGCATGATCACGACAGAAGAAAGGTGCAACGTTTTGGAGTCACGCAGGACCCCTTCGTCAGACGTGATAAACGTGGGGTAACAGTGGAAAGGATTTAAATAACCATCAACCAATCAGAAAAGAAAGAAAACCAGAGCTCCTCCCACCCCCAGATAGGTATGATGTTTATCACATGTCTACAAAGGGGTCCTGCGTGACTCCGAAACGTTGCACCTTTCTTGTGTTGTGATCATGCAATAAACCACCCGTTTGGACGCCACTCTGTGCCGATCCTTGGTGTGCTGGCAAATATCTACGTTGTGACTTGAACCAGTATCCAGCTGGTTGTTGCTGCAGCACCCAAATCTTGAGAGCTTATACCAGGAACGTATGCGATGGGAATTTGAAGTATCATCCAATGTTATAGATAGACACTTTCCAATCCACTTATAATTATGTGTTCTATCAGAATAACGTACCCATTAGAAATTGAACCGGAGTGACATTGATTTGGCTCAGTCAGAGGGGAAAAGAGATTACTGTGGGGGAGGGGTTCGGGGAATTCAATTTAGCCCAGAGATGGCCTTTCCCATTGATGCCAATGCATTTAGCCAAACTGGTGAAATTTCAACAAAATCTGTGTCAGCGCTGTGATCAGGAATGATGAAATAAATTCAATGTAAAAGTCAGTTTGTAAAGTATATTGTTGTTGTTCAGTTGTTTAGTTGTGTCCGACTCTTCGTGGTTCTTTAAATAGTGGACTGTTTGTATCACAATTTGTCACATGCCTGATGAAGGGGTCCGGCGTGGCTCCGAAACGTCGCTTCTATTTATTTTTTTGATATTATGTGATTAAAGTTTTGGACCCGATTTTGGAGATCCTGGTGTGCTGGTGACACTTCCTTCTCATGAACCATGGCGCACCCAGCTTTTCTGTCCTCCACTGCCTCCCAGAGCTTGCTTAACCACTTGCCGACTGGGCCATAAACGAAAGACGGCTACAGCGCGGCCGGCTTATTCTGGGTGGACGTCTATGACGTCCTTCCAGAATGTTGCACTTGCGTGCCCCCTGGGGCGCGCTCCCGCAAACATCCGTGACCGCCGGGTCTGGAAGACCCAGCGCATCACGGATTGCGGTAAATGGCCCCTTGTAGCGGCTGTTTACCACGTGATCGCTCCGTCAAATGATGGAGCGATCACTTGTAAACAAACATCATGATATGACACTGGTTCCTCCCTCCCCTCTCTGTACCGATCTGTACAGTGCAAGGGGAGGGGGAGAAATTCTTTTTAGCAGCGCTGTGGGCTGGATCTGTAGTGCCCACAGCGCTGCCCTGTGCCCATACTGTGCAATACTCTGAAATTATGTGCAATACTCTGCAATAATGTGCTATACTCTGCCAGTACTCTGCAATACCCTGTCAATACCCTGCCAATACTCGCCAATACTCACCAATACTCTGCCAATACTCGCTAATACCCTGGCAATACCCTGCCAATACTCGCCAGTACTCTGCCAATACTCTGCCAATACTCGCTAATACCCTGGCAATACCCTGCCAATACTCGCCAGTACTCTGCCAATACTCGCCAATACTCTGCCCATACTCTGCCAAAACTCTGCCAATACTCGCCAATACTCTGCCAATACTCGCCAATACTCTGCCAATACTCACCAATACTCACCAATACTCTGCAATAAATTTTAACAGAAACAAAGATTTTTTTTTTTAAGGAATTTTCAGTCTTTTTTGATTTATAGCGCAAAAAATAGAAAACCCAGCGGTGATTAAATACCACCAAAATAAAGCTCTATTTGTGTGAAAAAAAGGACAAAAAATTCATATGGGTACAGTGTTACATGACTGAGTAATTGTCATTCAAAGTGTGAGAGCAACGAAAGCTGAAAATTGGTCTGGTTAGAAAGGGGGTTAAGTGCCCGGTTGTCAAGTGGTTAAAGCGAAGTTCCACACATTGAAAAGTCAGCAGCTACAAAAAGTATATCTGCTGACTTTTATTAATCAGACACTCACCTGCCCCATGGTCCAGCGGTGCGGGCGCACGAAGCCCTGCTCCTCTATCCCTCCTCTCTGTGGTGCCGGCATTGTAACAGTGGGCACCTGGCTTCACAGGGCAATGACCCAGAAGATTGACGAGTGATGTGTCCCAGAAGATTGCAGGGAGGGGGCGATCTGCCTTCCAGTGCCAGAGGAGGATGTGGAATCTGGATGCCTCTAAAAACAAGGTACCCACTCCCCCCCTAAAAAAAAAAATTACATGCCAAATGTGGCATGTCGGGGGGGGTCACCAGCACTTAAAGCGGAAAGTTCCGTTTTTGGAACTCCACTTTAACTGCATGTTTGTTGTTTCGATGATGCTATCCAGGGGCGTTGCTAGGTGGCAAAAAAAACAGGGGCTTCAGCCCGAAGTCCGAGCCAAGTACTGAGGGGGGGTAGTACCTGACGCGCGCTGACCTACTTGACACTGACCTTCCTGACACACATTGACCTACACTGACCTTCCTGACACACAATGACCTACACTGACCTTCCTGACACACATTGACCTACACTGACCTTCCTGACACACAATGACCTTCCTGACACACACTGACCTACCTGACAGACACTGACCTACACTGACCTTCCTGACACACACTGACCTACACTGACCTTCCTGACACACAATGACCTACACTGACCTTCCTGACACACAGTGACCTACACTGACCTTCCTGACACACACTGACCTTCCTGACACACACTGACCTACCTGACAGACACTGACCTACACTGACCTTCCTGACACACACTGACCTACACTGACCTTCCTGACACACAATGACCTACACTGACCTTCCTGACACACAGTGACCTACACTGACCTTCCTGACACACACTGACCTTCCTGACACACACTGACCTTCCTGACACACACTGACCTACCTGACAGACACTGACCTACACTGACCTACCTGACAGACACTGCCCTACACTGACCTTCCTGACACACACTGACCTACACTGACATTCCTGACATACAATGACCTACACTGACCTTTCTGACACACACTGACCTTCCTGACACACACTGACCTTCCTGACACACACTGACCTACCTGACAGACACTGACCTACCTGACAGACACTGACCTACACTGACCTACCTGACACACACTGACCTACACTGACCTACCTGACACACACTGACCTACCTGACACACACTGACCTATCTGACACACACTGACCTATCTGACACACACTGACGTACACTGACCTACCTGACACACACTGACCTACACTGACATACACTGACCTACCTGACACACACTGACCTACACTGACCTACCTGACACACACTGACCTACACTGACATACACTGACCTACCTGACACACACTGACCTATCTGACCAGACTTCAGGTGTCCTCCTGCAGCTCAGCGGTGTGCCCATCACACAGTAGAGTAGACTCCAGGCAGTTAGAGCCATGATGAGGAGAGGAAATCCGCCCGCCCATGCGCTGAGTGGGGTCGGGATCTTCTCACAGTGGCGCGGCGGCCGCATTGTAATTCTCACCTTCTGGAGCCTGCAGCACCTATGATGTACATCACACATCCCGCGGTCCCCACATTGGACCAGTGGGACGTCCATCAGCACTGCAGGCTCCAGAAGGTGGGACCTGCTATTACACTCGGTCGCCCTCAGGTCAGATTGGTCCCTGCTTGGCGGCGACACTTGGGGGCTAATAATAGAACAGTGCCCACCTGAGACCCGGGGCATTTTGGGGACCCACTCAGGGCTTCAGCCAGCCGTCAGCCCCCCTGCCGATGCCACTGATGCTATCTATTCATCTTGTTTTCTGTTGTCTTCTTCTCCTTTTTCCTTCCGTGTTTCCCAGCATCAGGGTCTTTACCAATGAGTCCTCTCTTCTCATTAGGTGGCCAAAGTATCAACTTCAGGATCTGTCCTTCCACAGAATATTCAGGCTGGATTTCGTTCAAGATTGGCTGGTTTGATCTTCTTGCTGTCCAAGAGACAATAAAAAAAAATATAACACCATATTCAGTAGATTTTGCAATACACACACATTACACTGTGGGGGATCCATTTAGAAGAAGCTCACCGAACGAATGTGACCGACATCCACACATCTCCAATGAAAATCGCTGTATTCTAGTGTGATCACATGCGCCATCTAGTGGCCATAATGCGGCATTTGTTCTTGAATACCTCAATGAGAAAAAAATAATTTTGGCCACTAGATCGTGCTTACCAATCATAAGAGATAATTATACACCACAGAAATACGGCACATTTCATTGGAGCTGTGTGGATGTCGGTCACATTCTTTCAGTGAACTTTCTTAAAAAAATAGACCCCCCGTGTTTTGTCTCTTTAAAAATGCCCAAAGTACAGAAATATACCTGTCGATCCTGCCAGAAATCCACCGAGCTCCTAATTTCCTGTAGGGAGCTGAAATCCCAAACAGTGCTGTCACACCTGTCAAGTTCTCTCCTTCTGGACTACAAAACTCCTCCTACTTTACTCCCCTCCATAACATTAGGTGGAGGTGTTCTATAGTCCTGGGCGGGGCTTGGGATGTCAGTGGATGAGAGGCAGTGTGTTGTCAGTAGAAGAGGTTAGAGGCTCCCTGTCTGTGTCCTGATAATCTCTATATATCTTCTTCTAGGTGAGGATCTGCAGAGCTGGAAGAAAGTCTGTATTACGGGAGAAAACGTAGAGACAACCTGTATAAATTACAAGGTCCAATTCTACAAGAAGGCTTTGTCTGGGGTAAGTGTCTTCTGGATTTTTATCCCTGTTGTGCTTATTACTTTAAAGCTTAATGTCTCACTCCAAACAACATATTTTTTTAACTCTAATCTCCGCCCCTCCCCCCTCCTTCAGTCTTGCAGAGATGTACCGACTCCTCTACTGGACTGAAACGGCTTCCTTTGATGTCACCGCACACTGTGAGCTTCTCACACCGTGCATTAGAATCTGCAGCATGTCAGATAGAACCCCGCCTCATTTCCTGGTTGGAGGACGTCCAGCATCATCTAGTTCTTTCCTCCCGAGCCAAACTGTTCCTGGCCCCACCCCTTTCTTTCTTTGGATTTCAGTTGTTTCAATCATGGAGGCTCAGCATCGCACAAGGGGGGGGGGGGGGCGTTACCTATGTAAATACAGCCTGTCTAGGAACGCCCACTCCTCCAGACTGATACCCAGCCATCAAAACATTTTGATTTTTGCATAACTCCTCCCACTGCTTGTATCAGGGCCGAGGGCTCCTAAGAGTACTAATGCCGGGGGGCTGGGATGTTTCCAGGAAGCTACAGTATCTGCAGCCCCCCCACCCCCCGTCGGCCCCTCCCACCAGCCTTGATCTGCCTGTTTTGCATAAAGAAGCACAGAGGCCCAGTGATGACATCACCAGATCTAATATAAGATCAGTCATGAAAACTGTTTTTATTGAACCCTTTTCTGCCACTGACATATGTAGTACATTGGTGGCAGTGGAGGGTGTTTGCATGCAATCTTAGAAGTTGCAGTTGTGTGTAAATCTGACAAGCTGACTGTCGGATGTCATATGGAAGTGATCCAGAGGCTGTGCAGCTGCTGGATCGATCCCCCCACCCCCTCCGTACCTGCTGGTTCCTCCCCCTGTGCACACCACAACATGTTTTCCTGGCTCCTGATGTGGAAAAGTAACGAATGACCAGGCAATACATTTCCAATAAGGCCCCTTTCACACTGTCGGACCGTTCAGGTCCACCTGTCAGTTTTGTCGGCGGACCTGAACGGGCGCTCCATGCTAGTCTATGGAGCGTTGGATGTCAGCGGTGACATGTCCGCTGACATCCCACCCGGTCCGATCCGCCAAAATCAGACAGACGGCCCTACGTTCACATCCGTCCCCGGCGGATCGGATCGGGTGAGATCGGATGAAAACAGACATGCTGTCCGTTTTTGTCTGATCTCTCCATAGCAACCAGCGGAGCTCGACAAGCCCCTCCCCCGCTCAGTGAGCAGAGAGGGACCTGTCCATCCGCCGACCCAGCGGAGATCAACGGAGAGATTCTGCCGCTGAGCTGGCAGACCGAGGCAGACTCCGTGGCAGCGGATCCGCCTCGTGAGAATGAAGCCTAAGGCAGGAGGTTTAATGAAAAGAATAAAAAATAACAATTACAAATAACAGTAAAAATAACAAACAGCTGCAGCTGGGAGCTCAAAGACAGACAAGCAAGCCTTCTTATACAATTTATTGACCATAGAATTACATGTGGGACAATATGATTGGTTGAAAGATCTACGTCATTGTAACTAACCATAAATCTGACACCCGTCATCCAACCAGACAAACGTATTCTTTCCCACAATTCCTACATATTTATTAAAATGATTTATAACTGTTTTTGTCTTATGGTTTTACCCATTAAAATAATTGTATAGAGACAATATGGCGCCCAGTCATGTTACATCAAAACCTCCTTGTCTTATTGTTTTTCACTATATAACCCTATGTGTATATATTCATATATTGGTTTCACAAAAAGGTACTATATTATTTACATATTTATATATATATATATATATATATATATATATATATATATAAATAAATAAACTACTTTATTTAATATTGTCGAATGATATATACATACATACATACACATAATCAGGGCCGGATTAACATAGGGGCTGGTGGAGCTGCAGCTCCAGGCCCCTCCCTCAATATAGGCCCATGGCAGTGGCTTATGGATATCTGTGTGCCTTCCTGAAGGAAGAGGAGCCCTCTGTGCCCACATGGAGGAGACAAGTGTCAGTGCAGCCGAGTCCTGTCTCTGCCGATGCCTCCTGACTCCTATCACAGGATCTGTTCACTCACACTCAGTGTCTGGGGGAGGGGCGCTGATGTTCTCCTAACCAGCAGGAGCCCGGGAGGAAGGAAGGACATCTCCCATACTGTTATGATAAGGTCAGTACATTTGTTAGGGAGATGTGTAATTATTGTGCTAGGGGACAGACTGCCAGCTTCCCCCCATGTAATGTGCTCTCTTGTGCCCACCATGTCATGTGCTGTACATTGCAGTGCCCCCCATGTAATGTGCAGTGCCCCCCATGTAATGTGCAGTGCCCCCCATGTAATGTGCAGTGCCCCCCATGTAATGTGCAGTGCCCACCATGTCGTGCTGTGCCTTGCAATGCCCGCTATGTTATTTGCAGTGTCCACCATGTCATGTGCTGTGCCCACTATGTAATGCGCTGTGCCATGCAGTGCCCACCATGTCATGTGCAGTTCCCACCATGTCATTTGCTGTGCCCACCCTGCCATGTGTTGTGCCCACTGTGTAATGTACTGTGCTGTTCAGCAGTGCCCACCATGTCATGTGCAGTTCCTAACATGTAATGTGCAGTTGCATTGCCCACCATAAAATGTGCTATGCCATGCAGTGCCCACCATGTAATGTGCTGTGCCCACCATGTAATGTGCTGTGCCATGCAGTGCCCCCCATGTAATGTGCTGTGTCCAGTATGTCATATGCTGTACATTGCAGTGCCCTCCATGTAATGTGCAGTGCCCACCATGTCATATGCTGTGCATGGCATTGCCCTTCATGTGATGTGCAGTGCCCCCTATGTTGTGCTCTGCCTTGCAGTGCCCTCCATGTAATGTGAAGTGCCCACCATGTAATGTGAAGTGCCCACCATGTCATGTGATGTGCCATGCAGTGGCCACCATGTAATGCACTGTGCTCGCCATGTAATGTGCAGTGCCCACCATGTCATGTGATGTGCCATCCAATGCCCACCATGTCATGTGCAATGCCCACCATGTCATGGGCTGTGCCATTCAGTGCCCCCCATGTAATGTGCAGTGCCCACCATGTCATGTGCTGTGCCTTGCAATGCCCGCTATGTAATTTGCAGTGTCCACCATGTCATGTGCTGTGCCATGCAGTGATCCCACCATGTAATGTGCAGTGCCCACCATGTAATGCGCTGTGCCATGCAGAGCCCACCATGTCATGTGCAGTTCCCACCATGTCATGTGCTGTGCTGTGCCCACCCTGCCATGTGTTGTTCCCAGCATGTAGTGTGTTGTGCCCACTGTGTAATGTACTGTGCTGTTCAGCAGTGCCCACCATGTCATGTGCAGTTCCTAACATGTAATGTGCAGTTGCATTGCCCACCATGAAATCTGCTATGTCATGCAGTGCCCACCATGTAATGTGTTGTGCCCACCATGTAATGTTCTGTGCCCACCATGTAATGTTCTGTGCCCACCATGTAATGCACTGTGCCCACCACGTCATGTGCTGTGCCATGCAGTGCCCATGATGTAATGCACTGTACCCACCATGTAATGTACTGTGCCATGCAGTGCCCACCATGTCATGTGCTGTGTTGTGCCCACCATGTCATGTGCTGTGTTGTGCCCACCATGTCATGTGCTGTGTTGTGCCCACCATGTCATGTGCTGTGTTGTGCCCACCATGTCATGTGCTGTGTTGTGCCCACCATGTCATGTGCTGTGTTATGCCCACCATGTCATGTGTTGCACCATGCAGTGCCTACCATCTAATGTGCTGTACGCACCATGTAATGTGCTGTACATTGTCCCCATGGCATGTGCCGTGCAGTACCCACAATTGAATGGGCTGTGTGGGGCTCACCATGTCATGTGCTGTGTCCATCATTTAATGGGCTGTGCTCACAATGTAATGTGCTGTGTCGTGCAGTGCCCACCAATGTGCCCAATGGAATGTGGTGTGCAGGGCTCACCATGTCATGTGTAGTGTCCACCATTTAATGTGCTGTGCTCACAATGTAATGTGCTGTGCTGTGTCGTGCAGTGCCCACCATGTCATGTGGTGTCATGCAGTACCCACCTTGTCATGTGCTGTGCAGTGATCACCATGCCATGTGCAGTGCCCACCATATAATGTGCTGTTCAGTGCCCACTTGTAATGTGCAGTGCCCACCATGTAATGTGCTCAGCTGTGCCCTCGATGTCATGTGCTGTGCCCATCATATAAGGTCCTGTGCCCACCGTGTGCATGTGCTGTGTTGTGCCCACCATGCAATGTGCTGTGTTGTGCAGTACCAACCATGTCATGTGCTGTGTCCACCATATAATGAACTGTGCCTACCTTGTAATGTGCTGTATTGGGCAGTGCCAACCGTGTAATGTGCTGTGCCCACCATATAATATGCTGTGCCCACCATATAATGTGCTGTTCAGTGCCCACTTGTAATGTGCAGTGCCCACCATGTAATGTGCTCAGCTGTGCCCACCATGTCATGTGCTGTGCCCATCATATAAGGTCCTGTGCCCACCATGCAATGTGCTGTGTTGTGCAGTACCAACCATGTCATGTGCTGTGCCCACCATATAATGAACTGTGCCTACCTTGTAATGTGCTGTATTAGGCAGTGCCAACTGTGTAATGTGCTGTGCCCACCATGTAATGTACTGGGCTTTGCTTACCATTAAATGTGCTGTATCCATGTATCCACCATGTAATGTGTTGTGCCAACCATGTAATGTACTGTGCTATACCCCCCCGTGTTATGTACTATGCTGTGCCTCCCACAGACTCACCCCCTCACTCCCACCCCCCTCTCTCTTTCACCCCCCTCACCCCCTCTCTCTCTCATCCCCTCTCTTTCATCCTGTTCTCTCTCTCGCCCCCTTCAACCCTCTCTCTCTTTCACCCTCTCTCTATTCCCCTTTTTCTCACCCCCTCTCTCGTCCCCTCTCTCTCTCACCCCCTCTCTCTCTCTCTCTCTCACCCCCCCTCTCTCTCTCATTCCCCCTCCCTCTCATCCCCTCTCTTTCAACCCCCCATCTCGCTATCACCCCCCCCCCCCCCCCCACCCCTCTCTCTTAACCACTCTCTCACACCCCTCTTTCTCTTTAATTTAAATTTAACAAAAATTGTTTGCGTTTTCATTTTATTTATTTCCATAAAAAGGCCCACCAAAATCCTTAGCACCAGGCCCATGTTGCTCTTAATCTGGCCCTGCACATAATAGTGTTCTCTTATAGACATGTGCACTGCCAAAAAATTTATTTGTTTTCGTTTTCGTTTCATTCGTTTATTTTTTTTTTTTCATTTTTTGGGTCATTCGTTATGATCGCAATTCGTAAATTTGTACATTCAGACATTCGTACATACGAACATTCATACATTCGTACATTAGTAAATTTGTACATTCGTTAATTCGTACATTCATACATTCCTAAATTCGTACATTCATAAACTCGTACATTCATACATTCCTAAATTCATAAATTCGTACATTCAGACATTCCTTAATTCATAAATTCGTACATTCAGACATTTGGAAATTCGCACATTCGTACATACGTAAGTTCGTAAATTTATAAATTCATAAATTTGTACATTCGTAAATTTGTAAATTCATAAATTCATAAATTTGTACATTCGTAAATTCATATATTCCTAAATTTGTACATTCGTACATTCGTAAATTCGTAAATTCCTAAATTGGTACATTCATAAATTCGTATATTTGTAAATTCGCTAATTCATAATTTCATAACTTCGCACATTCATAAATTCGTACATTCGTACATTCGCACATTCATAAATTCATAAATTTGTACATTCGGAACTTCGTACATTCGCACATTCGTAAATTCATAAATTCCTAAATTTGTACATTCGTTAATTTGTAAATTCATAAATTCGTACATTCGTAAATTCCTAAATTGGTACATTCGTAAATTCCTAAATTGGTACATTCATAAATTCGTATATTTGTAAATTCGCGAATTCATAATTTCATAACTTCGCACATTCATAAATTCGTACATTTGTACATTTGTAAATTCGTACATTCGATAACTTCGTACATTTGTACATTTGGAAATTCGTAAATTAGAAAATTTGTATATTCGTAAATTCGTTCATTTGTAAATTAGAGGATTCGGAAATTTGTAAATCCGAAATTTGAAAATCCAAAAACCCGAAAATTCGAAAATCTGAAATAGTAACTAAAAATGAACGATCCTAATACACTTTCACCCAGTAAACTTGTGACCGTCTTACAAAAAACACCAGCATGAAGCAGAGAGGTCATCTAGAGTTCAACATTTAGAAGTGAAGATTTTCTATATTTATGGAATAATATAATATACATTATTAAAGACTAATAACTATTGCTTTAACCTCTTCCCGTTCACTCTATAGTCGAATGACGGCTACAGCGCAGACCTACTGTGCCGGGAGGGCGTCCATAGAGGCCTGTGCGCCCCCTGCAGGGTGCGTGCGGCGCGCTCTGTGATCAGCGAGTCTATGAGACTCGGCTGATCACAGATCAGAGTAAGGGGTTGATCCCGACCTCTCACCACATGATCAGCTGTTAGCCAATGACAGCTGATCATGTGATGTAAACAGAGCCGGTAATTGGCTATTTTTTCTCCTCATGCTGATAGCGTGAGGAGAAAAAAAAAAAGCCGATCACTGGCGGCTGTGAGAGGGACATCGGTCCTGATCATGGAGAGGCTCTGCAGAGTCATCTGTGCCCACCTGTGCCACCTGCTAATGCCACCTACCAGTGCACAACAGTGCTGCCTACCAGTGCCCACAGTGCCACCTATAAATGTCACCAATCAGTGCCTCATCACCAGTGCTGCCTATCAGTGCCACCTACCAGTGCCCATCAATGACACAAAAAAAGTGTCAAAAGTGTCTGAGCTGTCCAATATCGCAGTCCCGCTAAAAATTGCAGATCGCCGCCATTACTATTAAAAAATAAATAAATAATAAATATGCCATAAAATCTATCCCCTATTTTGTAGACGCGATAACTTTTGCGCAAACTGATCAGTATACGCTTATTGTGATTTTTTTTACCAAAAATATGTAGAAGAATATATATCGACCTAAACTGATGAATAAATTTGTTTTTCTTTTTATAAATGTTTATATTTATTATAGCAAAAAGAAAAAAATATTGTTTTGTTTTTTTTTTTTTTTGTTTTTTTTTTTAATTGTCTGTCTTTTTTGTTTATAGCACAAAAATTAAAAACCGCAGAGGTGATTAAATACCACCAAAAGAAAGTTCTATTTGTGGGAAAAAAAGGACGTCAATTTTGTTTGGGTACAAAGTCACACGACCGCGCAATTGTCAGTTAAAGCGACACAGTGCTGTATCGCAAAAAATGGCCTGGTCATTAAGGGGGTAAATCCTCCTGGGGCTGAAGTTGTTAAAGGTACCACAAAAGATATATTTTTAAAAAATCTATATTTTATTTAACATGTTAAAAAAACCTTTGGTAAGATAGTTAAAAAGGCATAAATCTGTGTATATCATCATACACGTACATGGTTTGTTGTATCATCAAATAATTCACTCAGCATCCCCGCCAAACTTGGGTGATCTGTTGCTTGCTGTCAGTTTGATGCATTTCGCCGGTCATTGCCTGCTTCATCAGGAAGGTATTTACAGTCAAGCTCTACAATGGTAAAAGGTAGGGATAAGCCCGCGGTTCGAGCCGAACATTGGGTGCTCGTTTGCTCACAAACATATGGGGCGTTCGTGGCAAATTCGAGCACAGGGCGGAACGCCCCATAATGCCCTGCATCGCAGTATCGCAGTGCATTGACGGCTGCTGATTGGCCAAAGCAGGCGCCCGACCTGCCTGCTTTGGCCAATCACAGCACGCTCTGTTGTGAGAGCCATGATTGGAATCGATTTCATTCAGTAAAATGCTTGCTATATGCAAAAAATAAATAAAATAGATAAATACTGATCACTTCCTCAGAGTAGTACAATATTACTATGGTAACATTATACTGCTCTGGTAAAGTGTGATGAAATAAAATTGACAAAAAAAAAAAAAAAAAAGTATTTAAAAAAAATAAATAAATAAATAATAATAATTTCTTCATTTTACAAAAACTTCTGACAAAAAAAAAAAACAGTGGTGATTAAATACCACCAAAAGAAAGGTCTGTCTGTGTGAACAAAGTTATAAATATTTCATTTGGGTTTGCTGTTTGCAAAATTTTATAACAAACTATCAAATATGTTTTTTGTTTTTGTTTTTTTTTTCTGTCTTTTTTTGTTTGTTTAGCAAAAAATAAAAACCCCAGAGGTGATTAAATACCAACAAAAGAGAGCTCTATTTGTGTGAAAAAAGTGATAAAGATTTCATTTGGGTACAGTGTTCTATGACCGCCCAATTGTCATTCAAACTGTGACAGCGCTGAAAGCTGAACATTGGCCTGGGCAGGAAGGGGGTAAAAGTGCCCGGTATTGAAGTGGTTAATTCCAGGACGTTCATAAATGTACGATGTCGGCCAAGGTGTTAAGTAGTATGCTACATCCCAGACATAGAATTGTTTCTCTTTCTCTCTGTCACTATTATTATATAATTTCCTTTTATTCGTTTCAAATAATCTCTTTATTACATTCTGGTGTTTTTCAGTAAAGAAAAGCTGGGGGTGTATTACAAGAAACAGATGTACACTACTGGAAATACATAGTCCATGAACACAGTGCCCCTCTACAGACCTGGGTAATGTCCTAACCGGAGATCCAGAAGAAATGTGATTGGATGGAGGCGGAGCTCACCACACCAATCATGTGATCAATCATTTCATTTCCTGCCTGATATATAAATCTCATCCGATATCCATCAATGTTATATTATCTGATCATCACCTTCATAATAAAAATCATATGCAGTGATATATAAGAGTCGCTCTGTTTATTGTTTTACACTCCAAAAAGAGAATAATTACTTAGCTTACGGAATGGAGGAGAAATGCACTAGCCAATCAAGTGCAAGGAAGTTCAAAATATAAAACAGGAGTTTTGCTGGCACATGATTGGATGATGGAAATCAGTACCAGTTCAGCTCATTCGCTAAGCTGAGTGACAATTTTCCATATTAAACATTCTCTTCTCCTTTATTAAAATATTTGTGACTAGGGATGAGCTTCGTGTTCGAGTCGAACCCATGTTCGACTCGAACATCGGCTGTTCGATCGTTCGCCGAATTGCGAACGTTATGGGCCGTTCGCGCTAAATTCGTGTGGCGCGTCACGGCCCATAATTCACTGCGGCATCGCAGTGCATTGCTGGCTGATGATTGGCCAAGCATGCACTATGACCCGCATGCTTGGCCAATCACAGCGCTGTCAGTAGAGAGAGCTGTAATTGGCCAAAGCCAGGGTGGCTTTGGCCAATTATGGCTCAGGGGATTTAGTACACACCCCACACTATATAAGGCCGCCTGCACGGCGGCCCTGTGTAGTGTGTGTTCCGGTGTGCTGAGAGATAGAGAGAGAGAGAGACAGTGTCATTTGATTTGAGTTAGATAGATTAGGCAGAACAGTCAGTCAGTTAGCTGCACTTACAGTGTATTGTGTATATATATGCATCCCAGGTGTTGCATATATATATATATACACTGTATTCAGTTTAGCTAGATCCGTTCCTGTTATCTTCTATCTAGACTATTTACATTTAATGCAGTGCGTCCTGCTCACAGTGTTCAGCTAGATCCGTTCCTGCTATTTACATTTAGTGCAGTGCGTCCTGCTCACAGTGTTCAGCTAGATCCGTTCCTGTTATCTTCTAGACTATTTACATTTAGTGCAGTGCGTCCTGCTCACAGTGTTCAGCTAGATCCGTTCCTGCAATTTACATTTAGTGCAGTGCGTCCTGCTCACAGTGTTCAGCTAGATCCGTTCCTGCTATTTACATTTAGTGCAGTGCGTCCTGCTCACAGTGTTCAGCTAGATCCGTTCCTGCTATTTACATTTAGTGCAGTGCGTCCTGCTCACAGTGTTCAGCTAGATCCGTTCCTGCTATTTACATTTAGTGCAGTGCGTCCTGCTCACAGTGTTCAGCTAGATCCGTTCCTGTTATCTTCTAGACTATTTACATTTAGTGCAGTGCGTCCTGCTCACAGTGTTCAGCTAGATCCGTTCCTGCAATTTACATTTAGTGCAGTGCGTCCTGCTCACAGTGTTCAGCTAGATCCGTTCCTGCTATTTACATTTAGTGCAGTGCGTCCTGCTCACAGTGTTCAGCTAGATCCGTTCCTGCTATTTACATTTAGTGCAGTGCGTCCTGCTCACAGTGTTCAGCTAGATCCGTTCCTGCTATTTACATTTAGTGCAGTGCGTCCTGCTCACAGTGTTCAGCTAGATCCGTTCCTGCTATTTACATTTAGTGCAGTGCGTCCTGCGCACAGTGTTCAGCTAGAGCCATTCCTGCTATTTACATTTAGTGCAGTGCGTCCTGCTCACAGTGTTCAGCTAGATCCGTTCCTGTTATCTTCTAGACTATTTACATTTAGTGCAGTGCGTCCTGCTCACAGTGTTCAGCTAGATCCGTTCCTGTTATCTTCTAGACTATTTACATTTAGTGCAGTGCGTCCTGCTCACAGTGTTCAGCTAGATCCGTTCCTGCTATTTACATTTAGTGCAGTGCGTCCTGCTCACAGTGTTCAGCTAGATCCGTTCCTGTTAAATTCCTACTGACCGGCAGGCTTGTCTGGTTACAGTATATAAAGCTACCTGAAGAAAATTACAGGTGTTCTATTTGATCCTATTAGTACCACGGTCAGGCAGCTAGACTATTTACATTTAGTACAGTGCGTCCTGCTCACAGTGTTCAGCTAGATCCGTTCCTGTTATCTTCCTACTGACAGGCAGGCTTGTCTGGTTACAGTATATAAAGCTACCTGAAGAAAATTACAGGTGTTCTATTTGATCCTATTAGTACCACGGTCAGGCAGCTAGACTATTTACATTTAGTACAGTGCGTCCTGCTCACAGTGTACAGCTAGATCCGTTCCTGTTATCTTCCTACTGACAGGCAGGCTTGTCTGGTTACAGTATATAAAGCTACCTGAAGAAAATTACAGGTGTTCTATTTGATCCTATTAGTACCACGGTCAGGCAGCTAGACTATTTACATTTAGTACAGTGCGTCCTGCTCACAGTGTACAGCTAGATCCGTTCCTGTTATCTTCCTACTGACAGGCAGGCTTGTCTGGTTACAGTATATAAAGCTACCTGAAGAAAATTACAGGTGTTCTATTTGATCCTATTAGTACCACGGTCAGGCAGCTAGACTATTTACATTTAGTACAGTGCGTCCTGCTCACAGTGTACAGCTAGATCCGTTCCTGTTATCTTCCTACTGACAGGCAGGCTTGTCTGGTTACAGTATATAAAGCTACCTGAAGAAAATTACAGGTGTTCTATTTGATCCTATTAGTACCACGGTCAGGCAGCTAGACTATTTACATTTAGTACAGTGCGTCCTGCTCACAGTGTTCAGCTAGATCCGTTCCTGTTATCTTCCTACTGACAGGCAGGCTTGTCTGGTTACAGTATATAAAGCTACTTGAAGAAAATTACAGGTGTTCTATCCCAGCTTAGTGCAGCTACAGGCCATTAGTATGTCTGGAAGGCCAAGAAGGAGAGGCAGACAGTCACAAGCCAATAAGAGAGGGCAAGCAGGCTCTGTGTCTAGTGCTGGTCGTGGAGACGGTGCATCCTCATCAGCACGTGGCCATGGGACACGCTTGGCCTTTTTTTCGGCAGCTGGCCATGTTGAGCCGCAACATGCGGAAGACTTGGTCGAGTGGATGACCAAGCCGTCCTCATCCTCCTCATCCTCTCTCACCCATGCCCAGGGTGCTTTGTCTGGCAAAGCAGCGGCCTCTTCCCTCAGCTCAATGTCATCAGTGACTCCTTCCCTAGCTCCACCATGTCCTCATGAGGATTCCCTCGAACTGTTTGACCACAGTGTTGGGTACATGCTCCAGGAGGATGCCCAGCGTTTGGAAGGCTCTGATGACGATACTGAGCTCGATGAAGGCAGTAACATGAGCGCGGACAGAGGGGGTGCCCAAGAAGGACAGCAATCTGGCAGTCATGCTCCCCCTGCTGCAGCATACTGCCAGGTTTGCTCCAGTGATGAGGAGGGAGGGGATGATGAGGTCACTGACTCAACGTGGGTGCCTGATAGGAGAGAGGAGGAGGAGGAGGAGGAGGAGGAGGAGGAGGAGGAGGCGGCAGCACATCACCAACGAGGCAGGATGCCCTCCAGGGGCCAGCCTAAGGGCAGCACATTGACTGCATCACACCCCAAAGCTCCACATGTGCAGGGCGCTGCAGTCTCTGCGCGTTATTCAAAAAGTTCTTTGGTGTGGGCCTTTTTTGAGACGAGTGCATCAGATCGCACCGCTGCTATTTGCAACATATGTCTCAAGCGTATCTCGCGTGGCCAAAACATCTCCCGCTTGGGTACCACATGCTTGACCAGACATATGTTGACCTGCCATGCAGTTCGTTGGCAAGCGTATCTAAAAGACCCACACCAAAGAACAAAGAGGATCTCTCCTTGCTCCTCATCAGCTGAGATTTCCAACCCCACTAGACCTTCAGTCCTCTCTGAGACCTGCAGTGAGAGGAATGAAGGTGTAGAATTAGGTGTGTCACAGCCAAGTACTTGTGGGCAATCTGCTTTTGGTACACCGACGTCAGATTGTACCAGGCAAATTTCCCTGCCCCAGCTGCTGCACCGCCGAAAGAAGTTTGCTCCCAGCCATCCACATGCCCAGCGGTTGAATGCTAGCTTGGCAAAATTGCTAGCACTTCAACTGCTGCCTTTTCAGTTGGTAGACTCTGCCCCCTTCCGTGAGTTTGTGGAATGTGCGGTTCCTCAGTGGCAGGTACCCAAACGCCACTTTTTCTCACGGAAGGCGATTCCGGCTCTCTACCGGCATGTGGAAGGCAATGTCCATGCCTCGCTGGACAGGGCGGTCAGCGGTAAGGTGCATATTACCGCTGACTCATGGTCCAGCAGGCATGGACAGGGACGTTACCTAAGTTTCACGGCGCATTGGGTGACTCTGCTGGCAGCTGGGAAGGATGCAGGACAAGGTGCAGTAGTGTTGGAGGTTGTTCCGCCACCACGCCTCCAAAATGCTGATTGTGACACACCTCTCTCCTCCACCCCCTCCTCTTCTTCTTCCTCCATGGCCTCTTCCTCGGAACCAGCGGTGCTCCGTAGGCGTTCAAGGGGCTACGCAAGTACGCAGGCCAAAAGATGCCATGCGGTGCTTGAGCTGGTGTGCTTGGGGGACAGGAGCCACACTGGGGCAGAGGTTCTGTCAGCTCTGCAGGGGCAGGTTCAGAGGTGGTTGACGCCACGCCAACTTAAGGCAGGAATGGTGGTTTGCGACAATGGCACCAACCTCCTCTCTGCCCTCCGACAGGGACAAATGACCCATGTGCCCTGTTTGGCTCACGTCCTTAACTTGGTGGTGCAGCGGTTCTTGGGCAGGTACCCGGGCTTACAGGATGTCCTGAGGCAGGCCAGGAAAGTCTGTGTGCATTTCCGCCGGTCATATAATGCCAGTGCTCGGCTGACGGACCTCCAAAAGGAGTTTAACCTGCCCAAGAACCGCCTAATCTGTGACATGCCCACCAGGTGGAACTCAACGTTGGCCATGCTGCAGCGGCTGCACACGCAGCAGAGGGCCATCAATGAGTACCTGTGCGACTATGGCACCAGGACAGGGTCAGGGGAGCTTGGTTTTTTTTCCCCACGCCAGTGGGCCATGATCAGGGATGCATGCACTGTCCTGTCACCATTCGAGGAGGCCACGAGGATGGTGAGCAGTGACAGTGCATGCATCAGTGACACTGTCCCCCTTGTCCACCTGTTGGAGCACACGCTGCGTGGAATAATGGACAGGGCACTTGAGGCAGAACAGAGGCAGGAAGAGGAGGACTTCCTTAGCTCTCAAGGCCCCCTTTATCCAGACAGTGTTCCTGCGTGCCCGCCGATCACACAGGAAGAGGACGAGGAGGAAGAGGAGGAGGAGGAAGATTGTGTCAGTATGGAGGTGGAGCCTGGCACTCAGCATCAGCAGCAGTCTTTAAGGGATCAGTCCCAAGAAACACATGGACTTGTACGTGGCTGGGAGGAGGTGGCTGCGGACCATGTCGTTCTTAGTGACCCAGAGGACTCCGGACCGAATGCCTCAGCAAACCTACGCTGCATGGCCTCCCTGATCCTGCAAAGCCTGCGTAAGGATCCTCGTATTCGTGGTATCAAGGAGAAGGACCAATACTGGCTGGCAACCCTCCTTGATCCACGTTACAAGGGTAAGGTTGCGGACCTTATCTTGCCATCGCAGAGGGAGCAGAGGATGAATCATCTTCGGGAGGCCTTGCAGAAAGGTCTGTGCAACGCGTTCCCAGAGACTGGGAGGTTACAAACTCCTGTTTCTGGACAACGTGTTGCTGAGGCTTCGGTCAGTCAAAGAAGGAGCGGTGGAGAAGGTGGCCGTCTGACCGATGCGTTCAGACAATTTTTTGGTCCGCAGCCCCAAGGTATGATCGGTTCCAGCAACCATCGCCAGCGTCTGTTTTACATGGTGCAGGAATACCTAGGGGCAAGATCAGACTTGGACACCTTTCCCACCGAAAATCCTCTGGGTTACTGGGTCTTGAGGATGGATCACTGGCCAGAGCTTGCACAGTATGCAATTGAGCTACTGGCCTGTCCTGCATCCAGCGTTCTTTCGGAACGCACATTCAGTGCTGCTGGAGGCGTGGTAACCGATCACAGGGTGCGTCTGTCCACCGACTCGGTCGATCGGCTGACCTTCATAAAAATGAATGAGTCTTGGATCACCACCAGCTACCAAGCACCTGATGCTGATGTAACCGAATAATTTTTTTTGAAATCTCAGATCCCTTCAAAGACTGCCTATGCTGATGCTGAGTGACTATCCCTGAGTAATTATCCTCTTCCTCCTCAATCATCACGCTGATAGCTTGTAAGAACATTTTTGGTTCTGGGCGCCACCACCAGTGCCTAAGGCACAATTTTTCAGCCCCTGTTTAACAGGGGCGTGTAATTACAATTTTTGATGTAATACTTTGCAGCAGGGCTCGTTCCTGCATTCCAACTAGAGTGTCTGTGAGGGGTTGCAGTGTTGTGGCACCAGCACCAGTGCCTAGGGCCCAATTTTTCTGCCCCTGTCTAACAGGGGCGTGTAATTACAATTTTTGATGCAATACTTTGCAGCAGGGCTCGTTCCTGCGTTCCAACTAGAGTGTCTGTGAGGGGTTGCAGTGTTGTGGCACCAGCACCAGTGCCTAAGGCCCAATTTTTCTGCCCCTGTCTAACAGGGGCGTGTAATTACAATTTTTGAAGCAATAATTTGCAGCAGGGCTCGTTCCTGCGTTCCAACTAGAGTGTCTGTGAGGGGTTGCAGTGTTGTGGCACCAGCACCAGTGCCTAAGGCCTAATTTTTCAGCTCCTGTTCAACAGGGGCATGTAATTACAATTCTTGATCTAATATTTCACAGCAGGGCCCTGTGAGGGCTTACAGTGTTGTGGCCACAGCAACACCTAAGGCCCAAATTTCTGCTGAGTATATAGGGCAGGACCCTACTTTCAAACATCTAACTTACAAACGACTCCTACTTGTAAACGGAAGGAGACAACAGGAAGTGAGATGAAATCTACCCCTAGGAAGGGAAATTCTCTCCTGTAAGAGTTAATATGGGAAAACAAGTTCTCCTTTCCACTGATGCTTTCCAATCCTTGTTCCACAAAAAAACCCAAATTTTCAAAAAACATTTTTCATTGGGACAAAAAAGTGAGGTGAAATCTTCTGAAGAGGAGGAAAGACAGCAAAACAAATGTCACAGGGGTGATAACCCTTCCCTATGTTTTCCAAAAAGCTTAGAAAAGATTTTTTGGCTGGAGCTAAACACGTTAAAAATGTTCAAAATTACAAACAGATTCTACTTAACAACAAACCTACAGTCCCTGTCTTGTTTGCACCGCCTGTATACTGCTGTTCAGAGTATATAGGGCCTGGTGGCCCCACACCTTTCCTTATTTTAATTTGGGTGCGGGGTTCCCCTTAATATCCATACAAGACCCAAAGGGACTGGTAATGGACTGGGGGGTACCCATGCCGTTTGTCTCACTGATTTTCATCCATATTGCCATGACCCGACATGACATTAAACCCGCAAGCAGTTTTAAATGAGATTTTTTCCTTTAAAAATGACATTTGGTGCAGGGACTGTTCTAAACATGGGAAACACGCGTCACTTTACAGGCATATTATAGACACCCCCCAGGTACGATATTTAAAGGAATATTTCACTTTTTTTTTTTTACTTTAAGCATCATTAAAATCACTGCTCCCGAAAAAACGGCCGTTTTTAAAAGTTTTTTTTGCATTGATACATGTCCCCTGGGGTAGGACCCGGGTCCCCAAACCCTTTTTAGGACAATACCATGCAAATTAGCCTTTAAAATGAGCACTTTTGATTTCGAACGTTCGAGTCCCATAGACGTCAATGGGGTTCTAACGTTCGTGCGAACTTTCGGTCCGTTCGCGGGTTCTGGTGCGAACCGAACCGGGGGGTGTTCGGCTCATCCCTATTTGTGACCAACCAATGTTATAGACAATTTCTAATCCAGTTATAACTTTGCCGGCACCAGAACTACTTTTGTTTAGTTTCAGAAATGATCTTTCTTATCTTTTTTACAAGCTTAAAAAGTTCTGTCATGTGACCAATCATCTCTTCTTCCTGATACTGGGGGGGGGGGTTAAAGGACACTGTGCAGACACACCCTGTGCCTATATCCCATAGTCTGTTCAGCCTGAGGCAAGAGGCAGGTTGGCAGGTTGGGAAGGGATGTGTTCAAGAGGCAGGGCTGTGATTGGGAGGAGGAGTGTTCAAGAGGCAAGCTGTGATTGGGAAGGGGGTGTGTTTAGGAGGCAGGCTGTGATTGGGAGGGGGTGTGTTTAAGAGGCAGGCTGTGATTGGGAAGGGGGTGTGTTCAAGAGGTAGGCTGTGCTTGGGAGGGGGTGTGTTCAAGAGGCAGGCTGTGATTGGGAGGGGGTGTGTTCAAGGGGCAGGCTGTGATTGGGAGGGGGTGTGTTCAAAAGGCAGGGCTGTGATTGGGAGGGGGAGTGTTCAAGAGGCAGGCTGTGATTGGGAGGGGTGTGTACAAGAGGCAGGCTGTGATTGGGAGGGGGTGTGTTCAAAAGGCAGGCTGTGCTTGGGAGGGGGTGTGTTCAAAAGGCAGGGCTGTGATTGGGAGGGGGAGTGTTCAAAAGGCAGGGCTGTGATTGGAAGGGGGTGTGTTCAAGAGGTAGGCTGTGATTGGGAGGGGGTGTGTTCAAGACGCAGGCTGTGATTGGGAGGGGGTGTGTTCAAGAGGCAGGCTGTGATTGGGAGGGGTGTGTTCAAGGGGCAGGCTGTGATTGGGAGGGGTGTGTTCAAAAGGCAGGGCTGTGATTGGATGGGGGTGTGTTCAAAAGGCAGGGCTGTGATTGGGAGGGGGAGTGTTCAAAAGGCAGGGCTGTGATTGGGAGGGGGAGTGTTCAAGAGGCAGGGCTGTGATTGGGAGGAGGAGTGTTCAAGAGGCAGGCTCTGATTGGGAAGGGGGTGTGTTTAGGAGGCAGGCTGTGATTGGGAGGGGGTGTGTTTAAGAGGCAGGCTGTGATTGGGAAGGGGGTGTGTTCAAGAGGTAGGCTGTGCTTGGGAGGGGGTGTGTTCAAGAGGCAGGCTGTGATTGGGAGGGGGTGTGTTCAAGGGGCAGGCTGTGATTGGGAGGGGGTGTGTTCAAAAGGCAGGGCTGTGATTGGGAGGGGGAGTGTTCAAGAAGCAGGCTGTGATTGGGAGGGGTGTGTACAAGAGGCAGGCTGTGATTGGGAGGGGGTGTGTTCAAAAGGCAGGCTGTGCTTGGGAGGGGGTGTGTTCAAAAGGCAGGGCTGTGATTGGGAGGGGGAGTGTTCAAAAGGCAGGGCTGTGATTGGAAGGGGGTGTGTTCAAGAGGTAGGCTGTGATTGGGAGGGGGTGTGTTCAAGAGGCAGGCTGTGATTGGGAGGGGGTGTGTTCAAGAGGCAGGCTGTGATTGGGAGGGGTGTGTTCAAGGGGCAGGCTGTGATTGGGAGGGGGTGTGTTCAAAAGGCAGGGCTGTGATTGGGAGGGGGAGTGTTCAAAAGGCAGGGCTGTGATTGGAAGGGGGTGTGTTCAAGAGGTAGGCTGTGATTGGGAGGGGGTGTGTTCAAGAGGCAGGCTGTGATTGGGAGGGGGTGTGTTCAAGAGGCAGGCTGTGATTGGGAGGGGTGTGTTCAAGGGGCAGGCTGTGATTGGGAGGGGTGTGTTCAAAAGGCAGGGCTGTGATTGGAAGGGGGTGTGTTCAAAAGGCAGGGCTGTGATTGGGAGGGGGGGTGTTCAAGAGGCAGGCTGTGATTGGGAGGGGGTGTGTTCAAAAGGCAGGGCTGTGATTGGAAGGGGGTGTGTTCAAAAGGCAGGGCTGTGATTGGAAGGGGGTGTGTTCAAGAGGTAGGCTGTGATTGGGAGGGGGTGTGTTCAAGAGGCAGGCTGTGATTGGGAGGGGGTGTGTTCAAGAGGCAGGCTGTGATTGGGAGGGGTGTGTTCAAGAGGCAGACTGTGATTGGGAGGGGGTGTGTTCAAGAGGCAGGCTGTGATTGGGAGGGGTGTGTTCAAAAGGCAGGCTGTGATTGGAAGGAGGAGTGTTCAAAAGACAGGCTGTGATTGGGAGTGGGAGTGTTCAAGAGGCAGGCTGTGATTGGGAGAGGCATGTTCAAGAGACAGACTGTAATTGGTCAGGGGCGTGGTGGCTAAACAAACCCAATCCAGGCATGCTGTGTATCTGCACAGTGTCCAGATGGAGGGGGCGGGGCTGAGTCATGGCTTGCTGTGGCGGCACCTGGGAGGGGGGAGGGGCCAGGAGTGCTGGCAAGAGACATGAAAAGAGGAGGATTCAGGCTGCTCTGTGCAAAACCATTACACAGAGTAGATAAGTGTAACATGTTTGTTGTTTTAGAAAGAAACAAAGACTTTAGGATAACTTTAAAGTGGTTGCAAAGGGTAAAGGTGCATTCCATGAATGAAGGTAAAAAACCTTCTGTGTGCTGCTCCCCCCCACAGCCTCCGTAATACTTACCTGAGCCCCCATTCGATCCAGCGCTGTGCACCAGATCCTTAGCTGTCCCGGGACTCCCTCTCCTCATTGGCTGACAGCACTGACTCCCACTGCTGTCAATCACAGACAGTGGGCCAATAAGGAGAGAGCCAGGGGCGGTGCCAAGCCACGGTTCTTATGTGTCTTATAGTCACACAGAGCATGGCTCGGGAGCGAGCACACACCAGTGCCCCCATAGCATGCTGCTTGCTAGGAGGGCACTGGTCAAGGGGGAGGAGCCAGGAGCCCCAGCAGGGGACCCGAGAAGAGTATTGGAGCTGCTCTGTGCAAAACCATTACAGAGCAAGTAAGTATAACATGTTTGTTATTAAAAAAAAAAAGCCTTTAGAACCACTTTAAGACTTGTAAATTTATTACAACAGTTCCTACAGGTGTCCCAACCTTTGTTGATTACTTACAACCTCTCTGTCCTTATGAAAGAAGTGTTGAAACAGACTGTGTTGCCACACCCTCTTAAGCAATATTTGGACAGTAGTAACAAAAAAGAGAAAACCTGCATGTAGTGCTCCTAAATCTGTGCAATAGCAAGAAAACAAATAAATAAAATTAAAGTCCACAACTGCACATAAAAACACTCAATACTAGTGCATGAAATAAAAAAAAGCAATATACCGTATTTATCGGCGTATAACACGCACTTTTTTCCCCTTAAAATCAGGGGAAAATTGCAGGTGCGTGTTATACGCCGATCCCCTGCGATCCCCCGCTGTTAGATCTAAAAAATCGCCGACTGCGATTTGAAAATGGCGCCGCCGGCGCCGAAATACACAGTGCCGGTCCTCGGCTCTTCTCGGCCACTTTCGGCTTCACTCGAGCGCCGCCCGAACCTAGCCGAGTGTACTCGGCTAGGCTCGGATAGCTCCGCTCACCGTCACGCCCATCCCGAGTGGAGCCGAAAGTGAAGGAGAGCCGCCAAGAAGAGCCGAGGACTGGCTCTGTGTATTTCGGCGCCATTTTCAAATCGCGGTCGGCGATTTTGAAGCTCAGCGAGCTGCAAGGCTGGACTGGGGCAAGGCTGCACTGACAAGGCTGCACTGACAAGGCTGCACTGACATGGCTGCACTGACATGGCTGCACTGACAAGGCTGCACTGACATGGCTGCACTGACATGGCTGCACTGACAAGGCTGCACTGAGAAGGCTGCAATGATCGGCATTTAAATGTAAGTTTTTTTCCCCTTCAACTTCCCTCCTAAAAGTTTTTTTTTCCTTAAAATTCCCTCCTAAATTGGGGTGCGTGTTATACGCCGGTGCGTGTTATACGCCGATAAATATGGTAAATGTTGCTCTGTGTCTCTAACTCCTTCAATACCGGGCACTTTTACCCCCTTCCTGCCCAGGCCAAATTTCAGCTTTCAGCGATGTCACACTTTGAATGACAATTGCGCGGTCATGTAACACTGTACTCATATGACATTTTTATCATTTTTTTTCACACAAATAGAGCTTTCTTTTGGTGATATTTAATAACCACATGAAGATGTAGAGGGAAAAAAAAGATTTTTTTTCTTGGTTTCTGTTATAAAATCTTGCAAACAAATAATCTTTCTTCATAAATTTAGACTAAACTGACATTTAAATGGGAAAAAAAACATAAAATAGCGTCTTTCACTTTTTTTTATATACTGTCACCAGTGCACTACAGCGTCATCATATAAGCTAAACTATTTTGTGCCCTAGGCATGGACACCTACTTGCCCCCCCCCCCCCCAAAAAAAAAAAATCCTCTTGTGATACGGTTCAAACTTTCCCCAATCAGGTCACATACACCTTTCACATACCCCTATTATCCTCACCATATCCTCCAAACAGGGTCTTAGCCTGCTCCCACATCTGTCAACCTTTAGCCACACCCACCTGCCTTCCCCCAGACCACCATTGAGAGCACTGCGCATTACATGCCTCCCCCAAAACTACCATCCAGTGCACTGTGCATTACAGGCCTCCCCCCAGACCACCATCCAGAGCACTGTGCATTACAGGCCCCCCCAGACCACCATCTAGAGCACTGTGCATTACAGGCTGCCCCCAGACCACCATCCAGAGCACTGTGCATTTCAGGCATCCCCCAGACCACCATCCACAGCACTGTGCATTACAGGCCTCCCCCCAGATCATCATCCAGAGCACTGTGCATTGCAGGCCTTCCCTCAGACCAGCATCCAGAGCAATTTGCAGTTCAGGCTTCCCCTCAGACCACCATTCAGAGCACTGTGCATTACAGACCTCTCCTCAGACCACCATCCAGAACACTGCTCATTACAGGCCGCCCCCCAGACCACCATCCACAGCACTGTGTAGCATTTCAGGCCTCCCCTCAGACCACCATCCACAGCACTGTGTAGCATTACAGGCCTCCCCTCAGACCACCATCAACAGCACTGTGCAGCATTACAGGCCTCCCCTCAGAGCATCATCCAGAGCACTGTGCATTACAGGCTTCCCCTCAGACCACCATCCAGAACACTGTGCATTACAGGCCTCCCCTCAGACCACCATCCACAGCACTGTGCAGCATTAGCAGCATTACAGGCCTCCCTCAGACCACCATCCAGAGCACTGTGCATTACAGGCTTCCCCTCAGACCACCATCCAGAGCACTGTACATTATAGACCTCCCCTCAGACCACCATCCAGAACACTGTGCATTACAGGCCTTCCCCAGACCACCATCCAGAGCACTGTGCCTTATAGGCCTCCCCTCAGACCACCATCCACAGCACTGTGCAGCATTACGGGCCTCCCATCAGACCATCATCCAGAACACTGTGCATTACAGGCCTCCCCCAGACCACCATCCAGAGCACTGTGCATTAAAGGCCTCCCTTCAGACCACCATCCACAGCACTGTGCATTACAGGCCTCCCCCAGACCACCATCCACAGCACTGTGCAGCATTACAGGCCTCCCATCAGATCATCATCCAGAACACTGTGCATTATAGGCTTCCCCTCAGACCACCATCCAGAGCACTGTGTATTAAAGGCCTCCCCCACACCACCATCCAGAGCACTGTGCATTACAGGCCTCCCCTCAGACCACTGTCCAGAGCACTGTGCATTACAGGCCTCCCCTCAGATCACCATCTAGAGCACTGTGCATTACAGGCCTCCCCTCAGACCACCATCTAGAGCACTGTGCATTACAGGCCTCCCCCACACCACCATCCAGAGCACTGTGCATTACAGGTCTCCCCTTAGACCACTGTCCAGAGCACTGTGCATTACAGGCCTCCCCTCAGATCATCATCCAGAGCACTGTGCATTACAGGCTTCCCCTCAGACCACCATCCAGAGCTCTGTGCATTACAGGCCTCCCTTCAGAACACCATCCAGAGCACTGTGCATTACATGCCTCCCTTCAGACCACCATCCAGAGCACTCTGAATTACAGGCTTCTCCTCAGACCACCATCCAGAGCACTGTGCATTACAGGCCTCCCCTCAGACCACCATCCACAGCACTGTGCATTTCAGACCTCCCCTCAGACCATCATCCAGACCACTGTGCATTTCAGACCTCCCCTCAGACCACCAACCAGAACACTGTGCATTACGGGCCTCCCCTCAGACCACCATCCACAGCACTGTGCAGCATTACAGGCCTTCCCTTAGACCACCATCCAGAGCACAGTGCATTACAGTCTTCCCCTCAGACCACCATCCACAGCACTGTGCATTACAGGCCTCTCCCAGACCAGCATCCAGAGCACTGTGCATTAAAGGCCTCCCTTCAGACCACCATCCACAGCACTGTGCATTACAGGCCTCCCCCAGACCACCATCCACAGCACTGTGCAGCATTACAGGCCTCCCATCAGATCATCATCCAGAACACTGTGCATTATAGGCTTCCCCTCAGACCACCATCCAGAGCACTGTGTATTAAAGGCCTCCCCCACACCACCATCCAGAGCACTGTGCATTACAGGCCTCCCCTCAGACCACTGTCCAGAGCACTGTGCATTACAGGCCTCCCCTCAGATCACCATCTAGAGCACTGTGCATTACAGGCCTCCCCTCAGACCACCATCTAGAGCACTGTGCATTACAGGCCTCCCCCACACCACCATCCAGAGCACTGTGCATTACAGGTCTCCCCTTAGACCACTGTCCAGAGCACTGTGCATTACAGGCCTCCCCTCAGATCATCATCCAGAGCACTGTGCATTACAGGCTTCCCCTCAGACCACCATCCAGAGCTCTGTGCATTACAGGCCTCCCTTCAGAACACCATCCAGAGCACTGTGCATTACATGCCTCCCTTCAGACCACCATCCAGAGCACTCTGAATTACAGGCTTCTCCTCAGACCACCATCCAGAGCACTGTGCATTACAGGCCTCCCCTCAGACCACCATCCACAGCACTGTGCATTTCAGACCTCCCCTCAGACCATCATCCAGACCACTGTGCATTTCAGACCTCCCCTCAGACCACCAACCAGAACACTGTGCATTACGGGCCTCCCCTCAGACCACCATCCACAGCACTGTGCAGCATTACAGGCCTTCCCTTAGACCACCATCCAGAGCACAGTGCATTACAGTCTTCCCCTCAGACCACCATCCACAGCACTGTGCATTACAGGCCTCTCCCAGACCAGCATCCAGAGCACTGTGCATTACAGGCTTCCCCTCAGACCACCATCCAGAACACTGTGCATTATAGACCTCCCCTCAGACCACCATTAAGAACACTGTGCATTACAGGCTTCCCCTCAGAGCACATCCAGAACACTGTGCATTACAGGCCTCCCCCAGACCACCATCCAGAGCACTGTGCATTACAGGCCTCCCCTCAGACCACCATCCAGAGCACTGTGCATTACAGGACTCCCCCAGACCACCATCCAGATCACTGTGCATTACAGGCCTCCCCCAGACCACCATCCAGAGCACTGTGCATTACAGGCCTCCCTTCAGACCACCATCCACAGCACTGTGCATTACAGGCCTCCCCCAGACCACCATCCACAGCACTGTGCAGCATTACAGGCCTCCCATCAGACCATCATCCAGAACACTGTGCATTATAGGCTTCCCCTCAGACCACCATCCAGAGCACTGTGTATTACAGGCCTCCCCCACACCACCATCCGGAGCACTGTGCATTACAGGCCTCCCCTCAGACCACTGTCCAGAGCACTGTGCATTACAGGCCTCCCCTCAGACCACTGTCCAGAGCACTGTACATTACAGGCCTCCCCCACACCACCATCCAGAGCACTGTGCATTACAGGTCTCCCCTTAAACCAATGTCCAGAGCACTGTGCATTACAGGCCTCCCCTCAGATCATCATCTAGAGCACTGTGCATTACAGGCTTCCCCTCAGACCACCATCCAGAGCTTTGTGCATTACAGGCCTCCCTTCAGAACACCATCCAGAGCACTGTGCATTACATGCCTCCCTTCAGACCACCATACAGAGCACTGTGAATTACAGGCTTCTCCTCAGACCACCATCCACAGCACTGTGCATTTCAGACCTCCCCTCAGACCATCATCCAGACCACTGTGCATTTCAGACCTCCCCTCAGACCACCATCCAGAACACTGCGCATTACGGGCCTCCCCTCAGACCACCATCCACAGCACTGTGCAGCATTACAGGCCTTCCCTTAGACCACCATCCAGAGCACAGTGCATTACAGTCTTCCCCTCAGACCACCATCCACAGCACTGTGCATTACAGGCCTCTCCCAGACCAGCATCCAGAGCACTGTGCATTACAGGCTTCCCCTCAGACCACCATCCAGAGCACTGTGCATTATAGACCTCCCCTCAGACCACCATTAAGAACACTGTGCATTACAGGCTTCCCCTCAGAGCACATCCAGAACACTGTGCATTACAGGCCTCCCCCAGACCACCATCCAGAGCACTGTGCATTACAGGCCTCCCCTCAGACCACCATCCAGAGCACTGTGCATTACAGGACTCCCCCAGACCACCATCCAGATCACTGTGCATTACAGGCCTCCCCCAGACCACCATCCAGAGCACTGTGCATTACAGGCCTCCCTTCAGACCACCATCCACAGCACTGTGCATTACAGGCCTCCCCCAGACCACCATCCACAGCACTGTGCAGCATTACAGGCCTCCCATCAGACCATCATCCAGAACACTGTGCATTATAGGCTTCCCCTCAGACCACCATCCAGAGCACTGTGTATTACAGGCCTCCCCCACACCACCATCCGGAGCACTGTGCATTACAGGCCTCCCCTCAGACCACTGTCCTGAGCACTGTGCATTACAGGCCTCCCCTCAGACCACTGTCCAGAGCACTGTACATTACAGGCCTCCCCCACACCACCATCCAGAGCATTGTGCATTACAGGTCTCCCCTTAAACCAATGTCCAGAGCACTGTGCATTACAGGCCTCCCCTCAGATCATCATCTAGAGCACTGTGCATTACAGGCTTCCCCTCAGACCACCATCCAGAGCTTTGTGCATTACAGGCCTCCCTTCAGAACACCATCCAGAGCACTGTGCATTACATGCCTCCCTTCAGACCACCATACAGAGCACTGTGAATTACAGGCTTCTCCTCAGACCACCATCCACAGCACTGTGCATTTCAGACCTCCCCTCAGACCATCATCCAGACCACTGTGCATTTCAGACCTCCCCTCAGACCACCATCCAGAACACTGTGCATTACGGGCCTCCCTTCAGACCACCATCCACAGCACTGTGCAGCATTACAGGCCTTCCCTTAGACCACCATCCAGAGCACAGTGCATTACAGTCTTCCCCTCAGACCACCATCCACAGCACTGTGCATTACAGGCCTCTCCCAGACCAGCATCCAGAGCACTGTGCATTACAGGCTTCCCCTCAGACCACCATCCAGAACACTGTGCATTATAGACCTCCCCTCAGACCACCATTAAGAACACTGTGCATTACAGGCTTCCCCTCAGAGCACATCCAGAACACTGTGCATTACAGGCCTCCCCCAGACCACCATCCAGAGCACTGTGCATTACAGGCCTCCCCTCAGACCACCATCCAGAGCACTGTGCATTACAGGACTCCCCCAGACCACCATCCAGATCACTGTGCATTACAGGCCTCCCCCAGACCACCATCCAGAGCACTGTGCATTACAGGCCTCCCTTCAGACCACCATCCACAGCACTGTGCATTACAGGCCTCCCCCAGACCACCATCCACAGCACTGTGCAGCATTACAGGCCTCCCATCAGACCATCATCCAGAACACTGTGCATTATAGGCTTCCCCTCAGACCACCATCCAGAGCACTGTGTATTACAGGCCTCCCCCACACCACCATCCGGAGCACTGTGCATTACAGGCCTCCCCTCAGACCACTGTCCAGAGCACTGTGCATTACAGGCCTCCCCTCAGACCACTGTCCAGAGCACTGTACATTACAGGCCTCCCCCACACCACCATCCAGAGCACTGTGCATTACAGGTCTCCCCTTAAACCAATGTCCAGAGCACTGTGCATTACAGGCCTCCCCTCAGATCATCATCTAGAGCACTGTGCATTACAGGCTTCCCCTCAGACCACCATCCAGAGCTTTGTGCATTACAGGCCTCCCTTCAGAACACCATCCAGAGCACTGTGCATTACATGCCTCCCTTCAGACCACCATACAGAGCACTGTGAATTACAGGCTTCTCCTCAGACCACCATCCACAGCACTGTGCATTTCAGACCTCCCCTCAGACCATCATCCAGACCACTGTGCATTTCAGACCTCCCCTCAGACCACCATCCAGAACACTGTGCATTACGGGCCTCCCCTCAGACCACCATCCACAGCACTGTGCAGCATTACAGGCCTTCCCTTAGACCACCATCCAGAGCACAGTGCATTACAGTCTTCCCCTCAGACCACCATCCACAGCACTGTGCATTACAGGCCTCTCCCAGACCAGCATCCAGAGCACTGTGCATTACAGGCTTCCCCTCAGACCACCATCCAGAGCACTGTGCATTATAGACCTCCCCTCAGACCACCATTAAGAACACTGTGCATTACAGGCTTCCCCTCAGAGCACATCCAGAACACTGTGCATTACAGGCCTCCCCCAGACCACCATCCAGAGCACTGTGCATTACAGGCCTCCCCTCAGACCACCATCCAGAGCACTGTGCATTACAGGACTCCCCCAGACCACCATCCAGATCACTGTGCATTACAGGCCTCCCCCAGACCACCATCCAGAGCACTGTGCATTACAGGCCTCCCTTCAGACCACCATCCACAGCACTGTGCATTACAGGCCTCCCCCAGACCACCATCCACAGCACTGTGCAGCATTACAGGCCTCCCATCAGACCATCATCCAGAACACTGTGCATTATAGGCTTCCCCTCAGACCACCATCCAGAGCACTGTGTATTACAGGCCTCCCCCACACCACCATCCGGAGCACTGTGCATTACAGGCCTCCCCTCAGACCACTGTCCTGAGCACTGTGCATTACAGGCCTCCCCTCAGACCACTGTCCAGAGCACTGTACATTACAGGCCTCCCCCACACCACCATCCAGAGCATTGTGCATTACAGGTCTCCCCTTAAACCAATGTCCAGAGCACTGTGCATTACAGGCCTCCCCTCAGATCATCATCTAGAGCACTGTGCATTACAGGCTTCCCCTCAGACCACCATCCAGAGCTTTGTGCATTACAGGCCTCCCTTCAGAACACCATCCAGAGCACTGTGCATTACATGCCTCCCTTCAGACCACCATACAGAGCACTGTGAATTACAGGCTTCTCCTCAGACCACCATCCACAGCACTGTGCATTTCAGACCTCCCCTCAGACCATCATCCAGACCACTGTGCATTTCAGACCTCCCCTCAGACCACCATCCAGAACACTGTGCATTACGGGCCTCCCTTCAGACCACCATCCACAGCACTGTGAAGCATTACAGGCCTTCCCTTAGACCACCATCCAGAGCACAGTGCATTACAGTCTTCCCCTCAGACCACCATCCACAGCACTGTGCATTACAGGCCTCTCCCAGACCAGCATCCAGAGCACTGTGCATTACAGGCTTCCCCTCAGACCACCATCCAGAGCACTGTGCATTATAGACCTCCCCTCAGACCACCATTAAGAACACTGTGCATTACAGGCTTCCCCTCAGAGCACATCCAGAACACTGTGCATTACAGGCCTCCCTGAGACCACCATCCAGAGCACTGTGCATTACAGGCCTCCCCTCAGACCACCATCCAGAGCACTGTGCATTACAGGCCTCCCCCAGACCACCATCCAGATCACTGTGCATTACAGGCCTCCCCCAGACCACCATCCAGAGCACTGTGCATTACAGGCCTCCTCCTCTTTACTCCAGGAGTATATTGATATATTGAGTTAGGAAATTGTAGAGATATGCTTAAATAATGCATTATAATTTAACTAAACTCATTAGATTTTAGATGACTAAAATTGTTTTAGTCTACTAAAATGTACTGGATACTTTTGTTAACTAAATATGAGTAAAACTAAAAGAATTGCACATGACTAAAATGCGACTAAAACGAAAATGGCATTTTAGTCAAAAGACTATGACTAAAACTAAATTTAAATTTGATGCCAAAATTAACACTGGCTGTTATACCTGCAAACGGTGCCGATTTTCATGCTTAAAAAATGTAGATTGCATTTTGTTAAAGAAAACAATTCCCAAGATTTTATATGTCCAGATGTTTATTTGTTCTAATCTTTGTTTTCAGAGTAAATTGAGATATTAAACTGTAAATTTGAATAAAAACTGGAAAAGTGTTGGTTTTCTAAACCTTTCAAACATAGCGTATGACACTACGGTCAAAAGTTTTAGAACACCCCCATTTTTCCATTTTATATCTAATTAATATTCTTTTTATAGGTTTTAATGAAAAATATTATCTTTGCTCATCATTGGAAGAACATGGGGGATATATCCAAATATTTAAAATAATTTTTAGGCTGGAGTTACACTTAAAAGATGGACCTGTTCCAACCTTCATACAAATTCAACTTAAGAACAAACCTACAGAACCGATCTTGGTCCTAACCCAGGGACTGCCTGTACTTGGCATCCTTGCTGAAACAAAGCCCTTTCTCTTTCTTCATCTTTTCCCGGTTACATCATTGTACTCCATCTCAGTTCTGCAATTAAAACCTGGAATGTAAAGTGATTCAGTTTCACAATCCTGAGCAAACATTACCACAGGACCCGTACAAGAAATAGGTTTTGTAATGTTACCAGCAAAGACATGCCCCTGCTACTCATCCTATAAATATAGGGGCCCGGGACCCCAACAAAGTTCATAGCAGAAACTGCAGGCCATCAAGATGAAGGCAACAATCACTCTCCTGATCCTGGGTCCTGGGGCTCCTCTTCATCCATGGTAAGAAAGAACAAATTCTTATTATACATCTTTCCTTGTCTTATTCTTCCATTACAAGTCCATTGTCCATAATACAACCTCTATACTAGCAGAACACTGACTTTGTTGCTCATTCCACTTTCTTCTTCTGAATATTTGTTACTTTATATGAGGCATCACTAAAAGGCAGACTGTGGTCTGGATCCAGACCCAGTCACCGTCCAATCTGGACCACTGCGGCCATGCTACTTTCTCTGGTTCTTTCCCCCACCCTTCACCACTGTCATTTACACAGCAAAATGAAGGGCAGGAGGCACAGCAGCATTGCACAGAAAGCGGGAGCTGCCGGAGATAACTTTTCATATTAACAAGCTAGTGATTGGTTGCTAGGACTGCCCTGCATCTGAGCAACCAATCATCTGCTGAACCTCATTGGTGGCCCGTAATGCAAGGCACATGGGTGACCCCCCCCCCCATCCATGCATCTGGTCCTCTAATCTACATATGGGGTGCCAGACCAATGAATTCCAATCAGGGTTTTTTTCTTTTAAAGCATGTTATTAGATCCTGAGGCTCTAATTGGCTTCAAGCAAGGGTGGGCTCAGGGTACAGAGCACTGCGCCCAGAGCCCACCCAGTTGTGTGACAATAGCAAATAAATATTTGCTATTGTCACACTTATTCTCCTCCTGGCCAATCAGGAAGTGGGTCTGAGACCCGTTTCCCAATTGGCTTGAAAGGAGAAACGTTCCAATTGGCCTAGGTGGAGGAGGAGGGAAGAGACGTGTGGTCGAAGTCACCGCCCGTCACCCTGGAGGAAACCTACTGACAGACCGGACCAGGTGGGGGGATGAAAATTTACCACCAGCCGCCACTGCTGCTGGTTACCTTAAAAAGTTACGTTGGGAAGCTCCAGCTCCCACCCTCCATCCAGTGCTGCAGTGCCTCCCACCCTCCACTCTGTGTTATTGTGTAAGGTAGGAGAGTGAAAGGACTAGGGCATGGTTCTGAAGGATAGGGAGGGGGTGGGGGTGATATGAAGGGGGGCAGAGAAAGACAACCTCTACAACCTCTAATCAAAAGTCTAATGAGGCAATCTGCATTTTTCAATCCTTGCAAATAATTAATTAGATAACCATCCGCAAACAGGTCAGCCCAGGATAAGGTATTTGCCTCTTGCATATCCTCTTGATGTGTAAAATGCAGATTCTTTGGTAGACACTACAGAGGAGAACACTACTGTGGGGGGGGGTGTGAAGGGGGCAGAGGAGGACACTACTGTGGGGGGTGATGTGAAGAGGGGCAGAGGAGGACACTACTGTGGGGGGTGATGTGAAGGGGGCAGAGGATGACACTACTGTGGGGGGTGATGTGAAGGGAGGCAGAGGAGGACACTACTGTGGGGGGTAATGTGAAGGGGGCAGAGGAGGACACTACTGTGGGGGGGTGATGTGAAGGGGGCAGAGGAGGACACTACTGTGGGGGGTGATGTGAAGGGGGCAGAGGAGGACACTACTGTGGGGGGTGATGTGAAGGGGGCAGAGGAGGACACTACTGTGGGGGTGATGTGAAGGGGGCAGAGGAGGACACTACTGTGGGGGGTGATGTGAAGAGGGGCAGAGGAGGACACTACTGTGGGGGGTGATGTGAAGGGGGCAGAGGAGGACACTACTGTGGGGGGTGATGTGAAGGGGGGCAGAGGAGGCCATTACTGTGGGGGGTGATGTGAAGGGGGCAGAGGAGGACACTACTGTGGGGGGTGATGTGAAGAGGGGCAGAGGAGGACACTACTGTGGGGGGTGATGTGAAGGGGGGTAGAGGAGGACACTACTGTGGGGGGTGATGTGAAGGGGGGCAGAGGAGGACACTACTGTGGGGGGTGATGTGAAGGGGGGTAGAGGAGGACACTACTGTGGGGGGTGATGTGAAGGGGGGCAGAGGAGGACACTACTGTGGGGGGTGATGTAAAGGGGGGCAGAGGATGACACTACTGTGGGGGGTGATGTGAAGGGGGCAGAGGAGGGCACTGCTGTGGGGGGGTGATGTGAAGGGGGGCAGAGGAGGACACTACTGTGGGGGGTGATGTGAAGGGGGGCAGAGGAGGACACTACTGTGGGGGGTGATGTGAAGGGGGGCAGAGGAGGACACTACTGTGGGGGGTGATGTGAAGGGGGGCAGAGGAGGACACTACTGTGGGGGGTGATGTGAAGGGGGGGCAGAGGAGGACACTACTGTGGGGTGTGATGTGAAGGGGGCTGAGGAGGGCACTGCTGTGGGGGGGTGATGTGAAGGGGGGCAGAGGATGACACTACTGTGGGGGGTGATGTGAAGGGGGGCAGAGGATGACACTACTGTGGGGGTGATGTGAAGGGAGGCAGAGGAGGACACTACTGTGGGGGGTGATGTGAAGGGGGGCAGAGGAGGACACTACTGTGGGGGGTGATGTGAAGAGGGGCAGAGGAGGACACTACTGTGGGGGGGTGATGTGAAGGGGGGCAGAGGATGACACTACTGTGGGGGGTGATGTGAAGGGGGGCAGAGGAGGACACTACTGTGGGGGGTGATGTGAAGGGGGGCAGAGGAGGACACTACTGTGGGGGGTGATGTGAAGGGGGGCAGAGGAGGACACTACTGTGGGGGGTGATGTGAAGGGGGCAGAGGAGGGCACTGCTGTGGGGGGGTGATGTGAAGGGGGGCAGAGGATGACACTACTGTGAGGGTGGGTGATGTAAAGGGGGGCAGAGGACGACACTACTGTGGGGGGTGATGTGAAGGGGGGCAGAGGAGGACACTATTGTGGGGAGTGATGTGAAGGGGGGCAGAGGAGATCACTACTGTGGAGGGTGATGTGAAGAGGGGCAGAGGAGGACACTACTGTGGGGGGGGTGATGTGAAGAGGGGCAGAGGAGGACACTACTGTGGGGGGGGTGATGTGAAGGGGAGCAGAGGAGGACACTACTGTGGGAGGGGGTGATGTGAAGGGGGGCAGAGGAGGGCACTGCTGTGGGGGGGGTGATGTGAAGGGGGGCAGAGGATGACACTACTGTGAGGGTGGGGTGATGTGAAGGGGGGCAGAGGACGACACTACTGTGGGGGGTGATGTGAAGGGGGGCAGAGGAGGACACTATTGTGGGGAGTGATGTGAAGGGGGCAGAGGAGGACACTACTGTGGGGGGTGATGTGAAGAGGGGCAGAGGAGGACACTACTGTGGGGGGGGTGATGTGAAGAGGGGCAGAGGAGGACACTACTGTGGGGGGGGGTGATGTGAAGGGGAGCAGAGGAGGACACTACTGTGGGAGGGGGTGATGTGAAGGGGGGCAGAGGAGGGCACTGCTGTGGGGGGGGGTGATGTGAAGGGGGCAGAGAGGGCATTATTATTATTATTATTATTATTATTATTATTATTATTATTTATTATTATACATGATTTATACAGCATTATTGTGGGAGGGGGTGATGTGAAGGGGGGCAGAGGATGACACTACTGTGGGTGGTGATGTGAAGGGGGGCAGAGGATGACACTACTGTGGGTGGTGATGTGAAGGGGGGCAGAGGATGACACTACTGTGGGTGGTGATGTGAAGGGGGGCAGAGGATGACACTACTGTGGGGGGTGATGTGAAGGGGGGCAGAGGATGACACTACTGTGGGTGGTGATGTGAAGGGGGGCAGAGGATGACACTACTGTGTGTGGTGATGTGAAGGGGGGCAGAGGAGGGCACTACTGTGGGAGGGGGTTATGTGAAGGGGGGCAGAGAGGGCATTATTATTATTATTGTTATTATTTATTATTATACATGATTTATACAGCATTATTGTGGGAGGGGGGTGATGTGAAGGGGGCAGAGGATGACACTACTATGGGTGGTGATGTGAAGGGGCAGAGGAGGATACTACTGTGGGGGGGTGATGTGAAGGGGGGCAGAGGAGGACACTACTGTGAGGGTGATGTGAACATTTGTTGCACGAATGTCAGAAGCATTTGTGGAACTAGAATGAAATGTTAACTTATGTTTCTTTGTAAGAGATGAATGCCTGTATCATCTGCGCCATCTAGTGGCTAAAATGCAGTATAGTTCTCTTATTGAGGTTCAGAACAAATTACCATATTTTGGCCACAAAAATGATGATACCGGCATTCATCTCTTAGAATGAATACAGGACATTTTGTTCAGTTTGAACGATTGCTTCTGACATTCAGGCAATGAATGAAAGAATGAATAGACAGCCCCCCCCCCCCCCCCCCCATGTTTTGTTTCTTTAAAATTGCTGCAAATACAAAAATATACAGTACGTGTTGGTCCTGCCAGAAATCCACTCTTCTACAAACTTCCTGTAGTGGGCTGACAACACTGTTGCTGCTCCTGCTGCACTGAAATTGTAAGCCCTGTTGTCACAACTACCAAGTTTTCACATTATGGACTGTGGGACACCTCCTACTTTCCTCATCTCCATAGCATACGGTGGAGGTGTTTTGTAGTCCTGGGCAAGACTGACAACATGGTGTGGGATCTCAGTGGATCAGGGGCAGTGCGTTGTCAGCTCTGTAGACAAGTTAAGAGGCGTCCTGTCTGTGTCCTGATAATCTCTATATGTTTTGTTCTAGGTGAGGCTCTGAAGTGCCGGGAGGCCTCCTGTACCGGGGGAGGAAGTTGTAGCCCCAGAGTGACAACCTGTAGAGAGGGCGCCGAGCAGTGCTTCACCATGATGAGGGTCACAGGCTCCCGGGGTAACTGTCTTCTATATATTTAGACCTGTGCTTATTCCTTTGACCCTTTCGCTTCCCTGATTATCAGTGCAGCCCCATCAGTGCCCATCACTGCAGCCTATCAGTGCCCATCACTGCAGCCTGTCAGCGTACATCAGTGCCGCCTATAGGTGCTGCCTAACAGTGCCCATCAGTGCAGTCTCATCAGTGCCTCCTTATCAATGTCCATCAGTTGCTCCTCATCTGTGCCCCTCAGTGCAGCCTCATCAGTGCCCAACAGTGCAGCCAGTCAGTGCCCATCAGTGCCGCCTATCAGTGCTGCCTATCAGTGCCCATCAGTTTCACCTATCAGTGCCCATCAGTGTCACCTATCAGTGCCCATCAGTGTCACCTATCAGTGCCCATCAGTGCCACCTATCAGTGCTCATCAGTGCCGCATATCAGTGCCTCCTCATCTGTGACCATCAGTGCTGCCTCATCAGTTCCGCCTATCCGTGCCCGACAGTGCAGACTCATCAGTGCCTCCTTATCAATATCCATCAGTGGCGCCTCATCCGTGCCCCTCAGTGCAACCTCATCAGTGTCCAACAGTGCAGCCAGTCAGTGCCACCTATCAGTGCTCATAAGTGCTGCATATCAGTGCCTCCTCACCTGTGCCCATCAGTGCTGCCTCATCAGTTTAGCCTATCAGTGTCCATCATTGCCACCTATTAGTGTCCATCATTGCCACCTATCAGTGCCTCCTCATCAATGCCGCTTACCAGTGCCCATCAGTGCCACATATTAGTGCAGCCTCATCTGTGCCCATCAGTGCAGCCAATCAGTGCGGCCTTATTAGCGCACATCAGTGAAGTAGAAACATTACTTATTTGGAAAATTTTATAGCAGAAAAACGTTTGTTTTTTTTTTTTAATGTCCGTTTTTTTTTTTTTGTTTATTTAGCAAAAAATAAAAATTAAATTAAATTTTAAATACCACCAAATGAAAGCTGTATGTGTGAGAAAAAAATTGTAAAAATGTCATATGGGTACAGTGTTGCATGACCGCGCAATTGTCATTCAAAGAGTGCGAGCGCTGAAAGCTGAAAATTGTCCTGGGCAGGAAGGGGTGGAAGTGCCCCCCGGGTATTGAAGGGGTTTAAAAGTTATTTTAGAGAAGATTACATAAAACCCCTAAAACATCATATAGTTTCTGAAAGCAGATACTCTTCTCCTCCTATCCTCCGGACTGAGGCAGGCCAGCCAGACACGAAGGTTAGTGAGACTCCCTTGTGACAGTCGTGCTACTGGCCCCGGGGGGGATAGAGAGAGAGAGAAGGTCAGTTAGTGTAGTATGGCGGTCAGTTAGTGTAGTATGTGGTCAGTTAGTGTAGCATGGCGGTCAGTTAGTGTAGTATGTGGTCAGTTAGTGTAGTATGGCGGTCAGTTAGTGTAGCATGGCGGTCAGTTAGTGTAGCATGGCGGTCAGTGTAGTGTAGTATAGCGGTCAGTTAGTGTAGTATGGCGGTCAGTGTAGTGTTGTATGGCGGTCAGTTAGTGTAGTATGGCGGTCAGTTAGTGTAGCATGGCGGTCAGTTAGTGTAGTATGTGGTCAGTTAGTGTGGTATGGTGGTCAGTGTAGTGTAGTATGGCGGTCAGTGTAGTATAGTATGGCGGTCAGTTAGTGTAGTATGTGGTCAGTTAGTGTAGTATGGTGGTCAGTGTAGTGTAGTATGGCAGTCAGTTAGTGTAGTATGGCGGTCAGTTAGTGTAGTATGGCGGTCAGTTAGTGTAGTATGTGGTCAGTGTAGTGTAGTATGGCGGTCAGTTAGTGTAGTATGGCGGTCAGTGTAGTATAGTATGGCGGTCAGTTAGTGTAGTATGGCGGTCAGGTTAGTGTAGTATGGCGGTCAGTGTAGTGTAGTATGGCGGTCAGTGTAGTGTAGTATGGCGGTCAGCTAGTGTAGTATGGCGGTCAGTGTAGTATAGTATGGCGGTCAGTTAGTGTAGTATGGCGGTCAGGTTAGTGTAGTATGGCGGTCAGTGTAGTGTAGTATGGCGGTCAGTGTAGTGTAGTATGGCGGTCAGCTAGTGTAGTATGGCGGTCAGTGTAGTATAGTATGGCGGTCAGTTAGTGTAGTATGGCGGTCAGTTAGTGTAGTATGGCGTTCAGTGAAGTATAGCGGTCAGTGTAGGGTAGTATGGCAGTCAGTGTAGTATAGTATGGCGGTCAGTTAGTGTAGTATGGGGGTCAGTTAGTGTAGTATGGTGGTCAGTTAGTGTAGTATGGCGGTCAGTGTAGTGTAGTATGGCGGTCAGTTACTGTAGTATGGCGGTCAGTGTAGTATAGTATGGCGGTCAGTTAGTGTAGTATGGCGGTCAGTTAGTGTAGTATGGCGTTCAGTGTAGTATAACGGTCAGTGTAGGGTAGTATGGCAGTCAGTGTAGTATAGTATGGTGGTCAGTGTAGTATGGTGGTCAGTGTAGTATGGTGGTCAGTATAGTGGTCAGTGTAGTATGGTGGTCAGTATAGTGGTCAGTGTAGTGTAGTGGACAGTATAGTGTAGTGAACAGTATAGTGTAGTGAACAGTCTAGTATAGTGGTCAGTGTGTAATGGTCAGTAAAGAAATCAGATTTGTCAGTGTTGAAATCAAGTAGGTTAATGTAGTGGTCAGTATAGGAATCAGGTAGGTCAGTACTATTGTATTTGAAGGGACTTGAGGAGTGCTAACAGTCTGTAGATTAGGGGGCGCAAATTACTTGCCTTGCCCCGGGTGCTGACAACCAACGCTACGCCACTGCTCCCACCGACCAACTGGATAAGTACACAAGCAGACCACCCTGGGGGATGACATGGGCTCACCCAAGGTGCAGGGACTAAGTATTAATGGGTAATCACCAGACCTCCTGATGTGGGGATGGGTTTTGTGTTAGTGCCAATTTGCAGTCCTCATGATTGTCCTGCCAAGAGGTGAGCAAGCCAGGGTCTGGTAGCAGGTTGGGATCAAGCAGAAGTGTAGTCAGTAGCCAAAGGTCAGAAACAAATGGTTGCAGGTTGGGATCAAGCAAAAGCGTAGTCAGTAAACAAGTCAAAGGTCGGTAACAAATGGTTGCAGGTTGGGATCAAGCAGAAGGGCAGTCAGTAAACAAGCCAAAGGTCAGTAAAAAATGGTTGCAGGTTTGGATCAAGCAGAAGTGTAGTCAGTAAACAAGCCAAAGGTCGGTAACATATGGTCACAGGTTTGGATCAAGCAGAAGTGTAGTCAGTAAACAAGCCAAAGGTCGGTAACAAATGGCTGCAGGGTGGGATAAAGTCAAAGTGTTGTTAAGCAACAAGCCAAAGGTTGGTAACAAATAGTAGTGAAGATACGGATGGCTAAAAGAGTGACAAGAGAAAGATATTGGCTGGAGAGAGCACAGAAATCTGGCAAACAGGAATTGCAGAGTCCTCAGGAACGCCCTACCAGGAGGTGAGCAAGCAAGTAAAAAAGTCAAAGATCAGTAACAAATGGTTGCAAGTTGGGATCAAGCAGAAGGGTAGTCAGTAAACAAGCCACCAAACATCGGTAACAAATGGTTGCAGGTTGGGATCAACCAGAAGGGTAGTCAGTAAACAAGCCAAAGGTCAGTAATAAATGGTTTCAGGTTGGGATCAAGCCAAAGCATTATTGAGGAACAAGCCAAAGGTCAGTAACGAATGGTAGTGAAGATACGGATGGCAACAGGGGTGAGAAGAGAGAGATATTGGCTGGAGAGAGCACAAAAATGTGGCAAACAGGAAGTCCAGAGACTTAAATAGGAAGTTCATGGGAGGAGCAAAGAGTTCACGGATTATGAGAAACAAGATTATCCAAAGGATCAGACAGGGAACTCCAGCATTTCAGGTGCCTCAGGAAAAGTTGCTGCTGGATGCAGGAGAGGTTGTTTTATCTATGACAAGTGTCAGTTAATCTTAATATTAATTATTTTTTAATTCCTGTTTTAGTCTTTCTGACTCGTGGATGTGCTACCAGACCCCAATGTGCAGCGATGAAGGCCCTCCATCCCAATACCATCTGCTGTTCTACAGATCTCTGCAACTGAAGCCTGAATCCGATGTCTATGGCCCCACAAACCATCTCTTCAGCTATTAGATGGGCCAAAAATATTGTCCTCCCCTTCCAAAAAACATTGTCCTCCCCTTCTGAAAAACATTGTCCTCACCTTCCAAAAAACATTGTCCTCACCTTCCAAAAAACATTGTCCTCTGCTTCCAAAAAACATTGTCCTCCCCTTCCAAAAAACATTGTCCTCACCTTCCAAAAAACATTGTCCTCCCCTTCCGAAAAACATTGTCCTCCCCTTCCACAAAACATTGTCCTCTGCTTCCAAAAAACATTGTCCTCCCCTTCCAAAAAACATTGTCCTCAGCTTCCCAAAAACATTGTCCTCTGCTTCCAAAAAACATTGTCCTCTGCTTCCAAAAAACATTGTCCTCTGCTTCCAAAAAACATTGTCCTCAGCTTCCAAAAAACATTGTCCTTACCTTCCAAAAAACATTATCCTCTGCTTCCAAAAAACATTGTCCTCTGCTTCCAAAAAACATTGTCCTCAGCTTCCAAAAAACATTGTCCTCTGCTTCCAAAAAACATTGTCCTCTGCTTCCAAAAAACATTGTCCTCAGCTTCCAAAAAACATTGTCCTCAGCTTCCAAAAAACATTGTCCTCACCTTCCAAAAAACATTGTCCTCAGCTTCCAAAAAACATTGTCCTCACCTTCCAAAAAACATTGTCCTCAGCTTCCAAAAAACATTGTCCTCACCTTCCAAAAAACATTGTCCTCACCTTCCACAAAACATTGTCCTCACCTTCCAAAAAACATTGTCCTCACCTTCCAAAAAACATTGTCTTCACCTTCCAAAAAACATTTTCCTCCCCTTACAAAAAACATTGTCCTCACCTTACAAAAAACATTGTCCTCACCTTACAAAAAACATTGTCCTCACCTTACAAAAAACATTGTCCTCACCTTACAAAAAACATTGTCCTCACCTTACAAAAAACATTGTCCTCACCTTCTTACTGTAAACCTGCTCAACCTCTCGCATTATCTGTAAACCGAAACTTCTATCTACTTTATATATTTGAATAAATTCCTGCTCAAGTATTTGTGTTCTGTGTAAAGCATTTGTAACCTTTATATTCTCTCTATATTATTTTTATTTTATTTCTAATAATGCTATCTTGTGGCACTGAAATGATAAACTCGATTTTAGCAAACCTCTCCCATCCCCCACACTAAATTTTTAAAAAAATTGGCGATGTGCAAGAGAGCCTCAGCTGTCCTGGGACTCCCTCCCCTCATTGGCTGAGACAGCAGCAGGAGCCATCGGCTCCCACTTCTGTCAATCACAGCAAGTCAGCCAATGAGCAGAGGGGGGGGGGCAGGCTGAGACGTGGCTCCATACGTCTTATGGACGCATAGAGCGGTGCTTGGGAGCATTGCCAACCACCCGTTAATTTACGGGCAACCTTCACTCTGCAGAAGGTGGTCTCTGGTCACCAGAGTGGCCCCCACATCAGAGTTGCTGGCGTTCCCCTTTATATTAGTCTGCTGGATTCCTCCTTACAGTGCAAGAGGGAACTCTGCAGACCCTGATGTAAGTGAGAACTCTGTTGTAAAGGGGAATGCGGTGGACTCTGATATAAGGTGGCCTCTGGTCACCCTACATCATGATCTGCAGCGTTCCCCTTTACATAAGAGTTCCCTTCCACTGTAAGGGGGAATCCTGCAGACTCTGATGTAAGGGGGGATCCTGCAGACTCTGATGTAAGGGGGGATCCTGCAGACTCTGATGTAAGGGGGATCCTGCAGACTCTGATGTAAGGGGGAATCCTGCAGACTCTGATTTAAGGGGGGATCCTGCAGACTCTGATGTAAGGGGGTATCCTGCAGACTCTGATGTAAGGGGGGATCCTGCAGACTCTGATGTAAGGGGGAATCCTGCAGACTCTGATGTAAGGGGGAATCCTGCAGACTCTGATGTAAGGGGGGATCCTGCAGACTCTGATGTAAGGGGGAATCCTGCAGACTCTGATGTAAGGGGGGATTCTGCAGACTCTGATGTAAGGGGGGATCCTGCAGACTCTGATGTAAGGGGGAATCCTGCAGACTCTGATTTAAGGGGAGATCCTGCAGACTCTGATGTAAGGGGGGATCCTGCAGACTCTGATGTAAGGGGGAATCCTGCAGACTCTGATGTAAGGGGGAATCCTGCAGACTCTGATGTAAGGGGGAATCCTGCAGACTCTGATGTAAGGGGGGATCCTGCAGACTCTGATGTAAGGGGGGATCCTGCAAACTCTGATGTAAGGGGGGATCCTGCAGACTCTGATGTAAGGGGGGATCCTGCAGACTCTGATGTAAGGGGGAATTCTGCAGACTCTGATGTAAGAGGGGATCCTGCAGACTCTGATGTAAGGGGGAATTCTGCAGACTCTGATGTAAGGGGGAACTCTGTGCCGGCTGGATTATAGTAATCTGACCTTTGTGTAATTGGATAAATATGGTTTTTGACTTTTGTTTAAGTTAAACACATTGCTAATAGCACTAGCTACATGTTTATAGTTTAAATATTGATATTCACACAGTTTAGCACTGAAAACGGTTATTTTTTAGGGACCTTTTTGCAGTGCCAGTAAAAAATGTGACTCTGTCAGTAAATTTCATGATTTTTGCCAGGGAAAAAAAATTGGTGTCGTTTGTAATTTTTAGCGTCCTGCCAGTAAATTTTCACTTCAAAGGGTTGGCAACAAACTGCCATGCACCAGTGTCCCCATAGCAAGCGGCTTGCTATTGGGGCATTGGTTGTGGGGGAGGAGCCAGGAGAGTCGGCGAGGGACCCGAGAAGAGGAGGATCAGGGCTGCTCTGTGTAAATCTATTACAGAGGGCAGGTAAGTGTCACATGTTTTTTTTTTTAAAGCCAAATATTTAATACCACTTTAAAGATAAACAGGAAGAATTATTTAGCCAGAATTTATTTTGCCATGAAGTTACAGGTCACACCGAGTTTATGGCGGGATTAAACACAAAACCAGAAATGTCTTATATTGCAGATTACCAATCATTAGATATGGTGGCTGCATTAGATTTATTTTTTTATTTTCCCCTGATCTGGCCAGTAACACACCACCTGTATCAGTGAGACACAACTCTGGAGGAATGAACACAGGAGGCACAGCAGACAGCAACATTGGCAGTCTGGGGGGGAGGGGCGCAGTGTTAAATGTATTAGCAACTCTAAATACAATAACAAATTTGAAGCCAAACTCCAGGTGATATTTTATAATCGGTTATAGTAACAGTTTTGTGCTTTTTGGGATAAAGGTTTTGCGTGAATAAATAAAAGTTGATCATTGTAAGCACCCCTGCCAGTGATACATGGTTTGTCTCGTCTCTGTAATCCTATACATTCTACTGGAGAGCTTGTGCTGCTGAAAAACAATAGACTTACTGGGAGGATCGCTAGCTGAAAAAAGAAGAAAGAAAGCCCCAAAAAAGAAAACGAATGCAGCCGTCACATTGAAGAACTGGTAAGCTGCAATATAATAAATGTTTGCTTTTGGGTTTACAGTAATACCTTGGATTACGAGTAACGCGGTATACAAGCGTTTTAAAAAAACGAGCAACATTTTTTTTTTAATTTGACTTGATATGCGAGCAGTACAATCCATGTAGTAAAGCTGCTGGTGTATGCAGTACTGCATTTGGCCAGACGTCCAGGGGCGCTGGTGGCTCCCAGCACTTCATGGAGAACTCGGAGACACTTTGAGACACTCCCAGCTGGGTTGGGGCGGGCGCAACATGCCAAAAGTGTCAACAGTTCCCGAGCACCTCTGAGCGTCTCCAAGTTCTCCAGGAAGCGCTGGGAGCCACCAGCACCCCTGCACCTCTGGCCACATACAGTACTGCATACACCAGAGCCCCCGCACAACTGGCCACATACAGTACTGCATACACCAGAGCCCCCACACCTCTGGCCACATACAGTACTGCATACACCAGCGCCCCCCACACCTCTGGCCACATACACTACTGCATACACCAGAGCCCCCGCACCTCTGGCCACATACAGTACTGCATACACCAGCGCCCCCCGCACCTCTGGCCACATACAGTACTGCATACACCAGAGCCCCCGCACCTCTGGCCACATACAGTACTGCATACACCAGCACCCCTGCACCTCTGGCCACATACAGTACTGCATACACCAGCGCCTCCGCACCTCTGGCCACATACAGTACTGCATACACCAGAGCCCCCGCACCTCTGGCCACATACACTACTGCATACACCAGAGCCCCCGCACCTCTGGCCACATACAGTACTGCATACACCAGCACCCCTGCACCTCTGGCCACATACAGTACTGCATACACCAGCGCCTCCGCACCTCTGGCCACATACAGTACTGCATACACCAGAGCCCCCACACCTCTGGCCACATACACTACTGCATACACCAGAGCCCCCGCACCTCTGGTCACATACAGTACTGCATACACCAGCGCCCCCGCACCTCTGGCCACATACACTACTGCATACACCAGAGCCCCCGCACCTCTGGCCACATACAGTACTGCATACACCAGAGCCCCTGCACCTCTGGCCACATACAGTACTGCATACACCAGAGCCCCCGCACCTCTGGCCACATACAGTACGGCATACACCAGAGTCCCTGCACCTCTGGCCACATACAGTACTACATACACCAGCGCCCCCACACCTCTGGTCACATACAGTACTGCATACACCAGAGTCCCTGCACCTCTGGCCACATACAGTACTACATACACCAGCGCCCCCACACCTCTGGCCACATACAGTACTGCATACACCAGAGCCCCCACACCTCTGGCCACATACACTACTGCATACACCAGAGCCCCCGCACCTCTGGCCACATACAGTACTGCATACACCAGCGCCCCCGCACCTCTGGCCACATACAGTACTGCATACACCAGAGCCCCCACACCTCTGGCCACATACACTACTGCATACACCAGAGCCCCCGCACCTCTGGCCACATACAGTACTGCATACACCAGAGCCCCCGCACCTCTGGCCACATACAGTAATGCATACACCAGCGCCCCCGCACCTCTGGCCACATACGCTACTGCATACACCAGCGCCCCCGCACCTCTGGCCACATACAGTACTGCATACACCAGAGCCCCTGCACCTCTGGCCACATACAGTACTGCATACACCAGAGTCCCTGCACCTCTGGCCACATACAGTACTGCATACACCAGAGCCCCCGCACCTCTGGCCACATACAGTACTGCATACACCAGAGCCCCCGCATCTCTGGCCACATACAGTACTGCATACACCAGCGCCCCCGCACCTCTGGCCACAAACAGTACTGCATATACCAGAGCCCCTGCACCTCTGGTCACATACAGTACGGCATACACCAGAGCCCCCACACCTCTGGCCACATACAGTACGGCATACACCAGAGCCCCCGCACCTCTGGCCACATACAGTACTGCATACACCAGCGCCCCCGCACCTCTGGCCACATACAGTACTGCATACACCAGAGCCCCCACACCTCTGGCCACATACACTACTGCATACACCAGAGCCCCCGCACCTCTGGCCACATACAGTACTGCATACACCAGCGCCCCCGCACCTCTGGCCACATACACTACTGCATACACCAGAGCCCCCGCATCTCTGGCCACATACAATACTGCATACACCAGCACCCCTGCACCTCTGGCCACATACAGTACTGCATACACCAGAGCCCCTGCACCTCTGGCCACATACAGTACTGCATACACCAGAGCCCCCGCACCTCTGGCCACATACAGTACTACATACACCAGAGCCCCCGCACCTCTGGCCACATACAGTACTGCATACACCAGAGCCCCCGCACCTCTGGCCACATACAGTACTGCATACACCAGAGCCCCCGCACCTCTGGCCACATACAGTAATGCATACACCAGCGCCCCCGCACCTCTGGCCACATACGCTACTGCATACACCAGCGCCCCCGCACCTCTGGCCACATACAGTACTGCATACACCAGAGCCCCTGCACCTCTGGCCACATACAGTACTGCATACACCAGAGTCCCTGCACCTCTGGCCACATACAGTACTGCATACACCAGAGTCCCTGCACCTCTGGCCACATACAGTACTGCATACACTAGAGCCCCCGCACCTCTGGCCACATACAGTACTGCATACACCAGAGCCCCCGCACCTCTGGCCACATACAGTACTGCATACACCAGCGCCCCCGCACCTCTGGCCACAAACAGTACTGCATATACCAGAGCCCCTGCACCTCTGGTCACATACAGTACGGCATACACCAGAGCCCCCACACCTCTGGCCACATACAGTACGGCATACACCAGAGCCCCCGCACCTCTGGCCACATACAGTACGGCATACACCAGAGCCCCCGCACCTCTGGCCACATACAGTACTGCATACACCAGAGCCCCTGCACCTCTGGCCACATACAGTACGGCATACACCAGAGCCCCCGCACCTCTGGCCACATACAGTACGGCATACACCAGAGCCCCCGCACCTCTGGCCACATACAGTACTACATACACCAGAGCCCCCGCACCTCTGGCCACATACAGTACTACATACACCAGAGCCCCCGCACCTCTGGCCACATACAGTACGACATACACCAGCAGTGGCTGTGGAACAAATCATCTGAGTTTCCATTATTTCTTATGGGGAAACTCGCTTTAATATACGAGTGTTGTGGATTACGAGCATGCTTCTGGAACTAATTATGCTCATAATTCAAGGTGTTACTGTAATTCCGCTTTACATTTTGTTGAAATCTGACTCCCATTTTAGACTGCTTAGGTGAAATTTGTGTGAAAAACAAGATCACATGGCTTTGTTTTCTAACTCAGGCTCAGTGATCACCTGGTTTTGTCTTTAAACAAATCCATATCACTGACAGCGATGGTGACATTTGGTTAGCAGCACTCTATTTACTACAAAGGAGAAGAGGAATTTTTTGGCCTGAAATTTATTTTGCTGTGAACTTACCGATTCCACCATAGCTACAATTTTTATGAAAGAAATTTCACATTTCTCCATGTGGACTGCTTAGGTGATATCTCAAACCAAATCACACGACTTCAATTTCTAACACTGACTACATTTATAGCAAGCAGGCGGCACAGCCAGGCACTGCAATGTACCTGTACCTCACGGTGAACTTCCTGGTTTTCAGGTGCGCGTGTGCATGCCCCCTGCTAACCTGTGCTGTGATTGGACACAGCATGCCTTTGTCAGCAGGTTTCAGCCAATTATTTTGGCTGAAACATTCTGATTGGCTGTGGCTGTGGTTACAAACACATGGGTTTCTGTACGCAGAACATACAAGAAAAAATACATTGGCTAGTGGACTCTATATGAAGCAAATCACTTCGAAGGTTAGGCTCCATTCAAATTTGTGCGACTTGTCATGCAACTTTGGACATCAAAGTTGCATGACAAGTCAGTCCCCATGTTTTCCAATTCATATATGCTCAATCTAAAGTTGCAGCGACGTCTAAGTAGTCCATGCACTACTTTGGTCAGACTGGTCATGAAACTTGAGGGCCATAGACTTTAACTGCTTGCTGCCCGCCCCGCCGTCAAATGACGGCGGGGCGGTGCAGCTCTTGTTCTGGGATGCCGTCATATGATGGCATTCCAGAAAGGCCATTCTCGTGCACCGGCGGGGCACTCCCAGCTCTGCGAGATTACGGCCGCTCTGTGTTGCTAGGACACGGCGCGACCCGGATCTGTGTAAAGAGCCGCGTCCGCAGCTCTTTAACCATGTGATCGGCTGTGTCCAATCACAGCCAGTCACATGTAAGCAAGGAGATGCCGGTAATTGGCTCTCCTCGCCTTACACTGACAGAGTGTGAGGAGAGAAGAGCCAATCAGCAGCATCTCCTCACAGGGGGACATCTAGGGATGTAATCAGGGCACTGATCATCAGTGCCCTGATTACAATAAATAAATACAGTGTCACAAACAGTGCCCACCAATGCCAGCATATAGTGCCCACCAGTGGCAGCAATCAGTGCCCACCACTGCCCACAAGTGCCACCAATCAGTGACCATTAGCGATGTCAGTCAGTGCTGGAAATCAGTGCCGCCTATCAGTTTTGCCCATCAATGCCCATCACTGCTGTCGATCAATGCCCATCAGTGTCGCCCATTGGTTCCACCCATCAATGCCCATCAGTGCTCATCTGTACCGCCTATCCATGCCGCCTATCCATGCCCACCAGTGCCTACCAGTGCCGCCTATCAGTGCCCACCAGCACTGCCTATTAGTACCCATCAGTGCCACCAAACAGTGCCCATCAGTGCCGCCTATCAGTGCTCATCAGTACCTCCTCATCAGTGCCACCTCATCAGTGCCCATAAGTGCCGCCTCATCAGTGCCCATAAGTGCCACCTCATCAATGCCCACCAGTTCAGCCTATCAGTGCCGCCTCATCAGTGCACATCAGTGAAGGCAAAAAATGACTTAGTTACAAAATGTACTAACAGAAAAAAAGTAAAAAAACATTTTTTTTTCAAAATGTTTGGTCTTTTTTTTTTTGTAAAAAATAAAAAAAACAGCAGTGATTGAATACCACCAAAAGATTGGTATTGGCTCTATTTGTGTGAAGAAAATGATAAAAAAAAATTTTTGGGTACAGTGTTCTATGACCCCGCAACTGTCATTCAAAGTGTGACAGCGCTGAAAGCTGAAAATTGTCCTGGGCAGGAAGGGGGTGAAAGTGCCCAGTAGGCAAGTGGTTAATGTTAACCCTCAGAAGTTGCATGAAAGTCGTACCTGAATGTTATACAATGCAACTCGTGTGCAGCAGTTGTCCATTATTATTGGTCAAAGCCAAAGTCAGATCCAGGATGCATCCATCCAAAGTTGCACCAAAGTAGTACCAAAGTAGTACTCCAAAGCTGGTCATGATGACAAATTTCACCTATAATATAGACACATTGAAAAGAGCTGATATATAAGAAATGTATATAATAACAGAATACATTCATATAGTCCCAGCACATGATGATAGTTACATATACTGTAGAGATACATGATTGACATAAAATGTAACAAAGAAAATTTCTTTCTTTCTTTCTTTTCTGAAAGAAGACCCTTCCCTTGTCTCCAATGATTGCTTTTGGAAAAGTTGTATCTTTTTTTTTTTTTTTTTACAAAGACTGTAACAGTATTTTCTTGTTTGTATGAGTCAGTTTTATCCGGCTGGAATACAATGTATACAATGTTCAGTGTTTCTTCTTGTTTCCATGCCAGGGCAGGAGGGCGGGGGGGGGGGGTAAAAGGGAACTATAATGGGTTTTGGTACATTTTTATCTTCCTCTTTTTCATTTTTCATGCAGACTTGTAAAGTGAATGAAAAGTCTCTTTGGTGCTTTCAGAGGGTTCAATGACACTTCTGTATGCAGATTACAGTTCCCAATAGGGACTTTAATAGGGACTTTAACTTCAATGAAACCCTGACAGGGACTATAATACTTCCCCTGCTCTATTCCAAACAAAGGAGTTGAGTTTAAATCGAACGTCTGCCCACCGCTGCAAAAATGAAAAGCCAGCAGCTGCACATACTGCACATCAGTGGTGGCTGGTGCTCAAAAAATTTTTGGGAGGGGGGGGCACAAACAAACTGAAAAATACTGAAACCCCTCCCCCACCAATTGCAGCCACTTGTGCCCATCATATGCAGCCACTTGTACCCATCAAACGCAGCCATTGTGATAATAAAACACAGCCACTTGTGCCCATCAAATGCAGCCACTTCCCCATCAAATGCAGCAGGGGCGGATCCAGAGTCTAGTCTCGGCCAGAAAATATATTTTTGGGGGGTAAATCTATCGGGGAAATGGCTGGTGTTGGCGCTTCAATCATCACGGCACCATGGTTGTTATGGTGTCAGGATGATTGAAGCGCATTATTACTATTATTACATTGTTATAAAAAATTAAATAGTTTAACTCACCATAATGCAGAATTAGTGGGAGCCCCGAGTGTGTCACTTGCCATGTCACCTGTCATCAGATGCAGATTGTCACTTGCCACGTCGCCTGCCACATGTTGCGGATTGTCACTTGCCATGTCGCTTGTCACCAGATGCATATTGTCACTTGCCACGTCGCCTGCCACATGTTGATTGTCACTAGCCACGTCGCTTGTCAGCAGATGCAGATTGTCACTTGCTATGTCGCCTGCCACATGTTGCGGATTGTCACCTTCCACATCGCTTGTCACCAGATGCAGATTGTCACTTGCCACGTCGCCTGCCACATGTTGCGGATTGTCACTTGCCAGGTCGCCTGTCATCAGATGAAGATTGTCACTTGCCACGTCGCCTGCCACATGTTGCGGATTGTCACTTGCCACGTCGCCTGTCACCAGATGCAGATTGTCACTTGCCACGTCGCCTGTCACCAGATGCAGATTGTCACTTGCCACGTCGCCTGCCACATGTTGCGGATTGTCACTTGCCAGGTCGCCTGTCACCAGATGAAGATTGTCACTTGCCACCTGCTAAGGTGGTCTCTTGTGTCCCAGAGACAGGCAGCAGAGAGATGGTGTAATCTCTCTGCTGCCACAGCTGCCTGCATGGTGAGGGGGGAACTGCAGGGATGCAGAGCGTGCGCCGGGCGGTGAGAGATGATGTCATCTCTCTGCTCCCCCGCCCACCAGCTCCCTGATTGGCCAGCAGCCCGCTCACACATCGAGTGGCGCCGGCACATCTCACCAACTGAGCCGCCGGGCCAGCCCTCTGTCTCTCTCCTGCGGAGCCGCTCGGCGGCTCTCTCACCTATGGAGCCACCCGGCGGCTCTTTCACTTACGGAGCCGCTCGCAGGCTCAGTTTGTCACATATGGAGCCGCCCGGCGGCTCTTTCACTTATGGAGCCACTCGCCGGCTCAGTCTGTCACCTATGGAGCCGCTCTTTCACTTACGGAGCCGCTCGCCGGCTCTCTGACACACCCGCATTTCTCGGAGGGGGCAATTGCCCCGTTGCCCTCCCTGGATCCGCCCCTGAAATGCAGCAACTTGCCCATCAAATGCATCCATTGTGTCCATCAAATGCAGCCACTGTGCATATCAAATGCAGCCACCTATGCCCAACAGATGTAGTCACTGTTCCCATCAAATGCAGCCACTTGTGCCCATCAAATACATCTATTGTGCCCATCAAATGCAGCCACTGTGCCCATCATATGCAGCCACCTGTGCCCATTAAATGCAGCCACTTGTGCCCTTCAAACTCAGCCACCTGTGCCCATCAAATGCAGCCACCTGTGCTCATCATATGTAGCCACTTCCCCATCAAATGCAGCCACTTGCCCATCAAATGCAGCCCCTTGAGCCCATCAAACGCATCCATTGTGCCCATAAAATGCAGCTACTGTTCCCATCAAATGCAGTCACTTGCCCATCATATGCAGCCACCTGTACCCATCAAATGCAGCCACTTGTGCCCTTCAAACGCAGCCACCTTTGCCCAAAAAACACAGCCACCTGTGCCCATCAAATGCAGCCACTTGCCCATCAAATGCAGCCACCGGTGCCCAGGTCTGACGTCCTGTCTCCTGATTGGCAGGGAGGAAGGTTAGTGTGAAAATAGCGAAAATTAGTTTGCTATTGTCACACAATTGGGTGGGATCAGGGCGCACTCTCTGCGCCCCGAGCCCACTCTATTTTGGAGCCTATTAAAGCCTCTGATCAGGTGCTTCAATATACCACCCCTCCCACCCCCGCCATAGGAATCCATGCGTCTGGCATCCTGAGGGGCCAGGCGAATGGATGGGGGGCCGGCGCCCGTGCACCCACAGTGCACGGGCCGCCACTGACTGCACACATACTGTACACATACTGCACACATACTGCACACATACTGTACACATACTGCACACATACTGTACACATACTACACACATACTGTACACATACTGTACACATATTGCACACATACTGTACACATACTACACACATACTACACACATACTACACACATACTGCACACATACTACACACATACTGTACACATACTACACACATACTACACACATACTACACACATACTACACACATACTGCACACATACTACACACATACTGTACACATACTACACACATACTACACACATACTGTACACATACTACACACATACTGTACACATACTACACACATACTGTACACATACTGTACACATATTGCACACATACTGTACACATACTACACACATACTACACACATACTGCACACATACTACACACATACTGTACACATACTACACACATACTACACACATACTGTACACATACTACACACATACTGCACACATACTACACACATACTGTACACATACTGTACACATACTGCACACATACTACACACATACTGTACACATACTGTACACATACTACACACATACTGTACACATACTACACACATACTGCACACATACTACACACATACTGTACACATACTGCACACATACTGTACACATACTACACACATACTGTACACATACTACACACATACTACACACATACTGTACACATACTGCACACATACTACACACATACTGTACACATACTACACACATACTGTACACATACTACACACATACTACACACATACTGTACACATACTACACACATACTGTACAAATACTACACACATACTACACACATACTGTACACATACTACACACATACTGTACACATACTGTACACATACTGCACACATACTACACACATACTACACACATACTGTACACATACTACACACATACTACACACATACTGTACACATACTACACACATACTGTACACATACTACACACATACTGCACACATACTACACACATACTGTACACATACTGTACACATACTGCACACATACTACACACATACTGTACACATACTGTACACATACTGTACACATACTACACACATACTGTACACATACTACACACATACTGCACACATACTACACACATACTGTACACATACTGCACACATACTGTACACATACTACACACATACTGTACACATACTACACACATACTACACACATACTGTACACATACTGCACACATACTACACACATACTGTACACATACTACACACATACTGTACACATACTACACACATACTACACACATACTGTACACATACTACACACATACTGTACACATACTACACACATACTACACACATACTGTACACATACTACACACATACTGTACACATACTGTACACATACTGCACACATACTACACACATACTGTACACATACTACACACATACTGTACACATACTGTACACATACTGCACACATACTACACACATACTGTACACATACTACAAACATACTGTACACATACTGTACACATACTGCACACATACTACACACATACTGTACACATACTACACACATACTACACACATACTGTACACATACTGCACACATACTACACACATACTGCACACATACTGCACACATACTACACACATACTGCACACATACTGTACACATACTACACACATACTGTACACATACTGTACACATACTACACACATACTGTACACATACTGTACACATACTACACACATACTGTACACATACTACACACATACTACACACATACTGCACACATACTGTACACATACTACACACATACTGCACACATACTATACACATACTACACACATACTGTACACATACTGTACACATACTACACACATACTGTACACATACTACACACATACTACACACATACTGCACACATACTGTACACATACTGTACACATACTACACACATACTGCACACATACTGTACACATACTACACACATACTGTACACATACTGTACACATACTACACACATACTGTACACATACTACACACATACTACACACATACTGCACACATACTGTACACATACTACACACATACTGCACACATACTATACACATACTACACACATACTGTACACATACTGTACACATACTACACACATACTGTACACATACTACACACATACTACACACATACTGCACACATACTGTACACATACTACACACATACTGTACACATACTGTACACATACTACACACATACTGTACACATACTGTACACATACTACACACATACTGTACACATACTACACACATACTACACACATACTGCACACATACTGTACACATACTACACACATACTACACACATACTGTACACATACTACACACATACTACACACATACTGCACACATACTGTACACATACTACACACATACTGCACACATACTGTACACATACTACACACATACTGTACACATACTGTACACATACTACACACATACTGTACACATACTACACACATACTACACACATACTGCACACATACTGTACACATACTACACACATACTGTACACATACTACACACATACTGTACACATACTGCACACATACTACACACATACTACACACATACTGTACACATACTACACACATACTGCACACATACTGTACACATACTACACACATACTACACACATACTACACACATACTGTACACATACTACACACATACTGTACACATACTGTACACATACTACACACATACTGTACACATACTACACACATACTGTACACATACTGCACACATACTACACACATACTGCACACATACTGTACACATACTACACACATACTGTACACATACTGCACACATACTGTACACATACTACACACATACTGTACACATACTGTACACATACTACACACATACTGTACACATACTACACACATACTGCACACATACTGTACACATACTGCACACATACTGTACACATACTACACACATACTGTACACATACTGTACACATACTACACACATACTGTACACATACTACACACATACTACACACATACTACACACATACTGCACACATACTGTACACATACTACACACATACTGTACACATACTACACACATACTGTACACATACTACACACATACTACACACATACTGCACACATACTACACACATACTGTACACATACTACACACATACTGCACACATACTGTACACATACTACACACATACTACACACATACTACACACATACTACACACATACTGTACACATACTACACACATACTACACACATACTACACACATACTGTACACATACTACACACATACTACACACATACTACACACATACTACACACATACTGCACACATACTGCACACATACTACACACATACTACACACATACTGTACACATACTACACACATACTACACACATACTGCACACATACTGTACACATACTGTACACATACTACACACATACTACACACATACTGCACACATACTGTACACATACTGTACACATACTACACACATACTGTACACATACTACACACATACTACACACATACTGCACACATACTGTACACATACTGTACACATACTGCACACATACTGTACACATACTACACACATACTGTACACATACTACACACATACTGTACACATACTGCACACATACTACACACATACTACACACATACTGCACACATACTACACACATACTACACACATACTGCACACATACTACACACATACTACACACATACTACACACATACTACACACATACTGCACACATACTGTACACATACTGTACACATACTACACACATACTGTACACATACTACACACATACTACACACATACTGCACACATACTGTACACATACTGTACACATACTGCACACATACTACACACATACTGTACACATACTACACACATACTGTACACATACTGCACACATACTACACACATACTACACACATACTACACACATACTACACACATACTGTACACATACTACACACATACTACACACATACTACACACATACTGTACACATACTGTACACATACTGCACACATACTGTACACATACTACACACATACTGTACACATACTACACACATACTGTACACATACTGCACACATACTGTACACATACTGCACACATACTGTACACATACTGCACACATACTGCACACATACTGCAGCTGCTGACTTTTAATAATAGGACACTTATCTGTCCTGGAGTCCAGCGATGTCGGCACAGCAGTCAGCTGTCGGGTGCATGGCGCCTCCATTGCAAGTAAGGGAACCTGGCAGTGTAGCCTTACGGCTTCACGTCAGGAACCCTACTGTGCATGCGCGAGGCTCCTCTCCTCTCTCCTACTGGACCGGTGGCTGGGGAAGGAGGAGGGAGGAGGAGGGAGCCCCAGAGATGATGCAAATACCCCCCCCCCCCACGAAAGGTGCCAAATGTGGCCCCAGAGCGGGGGAGGAGTACAACTAGTGGCAGATCCACTTTTGGGTGGAACTCTGCTTTAAAGTGTTACTAAACCCAGGAGCCTTCATTCCCTATAACTGCTCTCCCCAGGAGCCTGCATTCACTATATCTGCTCTCCCCAGGAGCCTGCATTCACTATATCTGATCTCCCCAGGAGCCTGTATTCACTATATCTGCTCTCCCAGGAGCCTGCATTCACTATATCTGATCTCCCAGGAGCCTGCATTCACTATATCTGATCTCCCAGGAGCCTGTATTCACTATATCTGCTCTCCCCAGGAGCCTGCATTCACTATATCTGATCTCCCCAGGAGCCTGTATTCACTATATCTGCTCTCCCAGGAGCCTGCATTCACTATATCTGCTCTCCCAGGAGCCTGCATTCACTATATCTGATCTCCCCAGGAGCCTGCATTTACTATATCTGCTCTCCCAGGAGCCTGCATTCACTATATCTGCTCTCCCAGGAGCCTGCATTCACTATATCTGATCTCCCCAGGAGCCTGCATTTACTATATCTGCTCTCCCCAGGACTCTGCAGTCACTATATCTGATCTCCCAGGACTCTGCATTCACTATATCTGATCTCCCCAGGAGCCTGCATTCACTATATCTGCTCTCCCAGGAGCCTGCATTCACTATATCTGCTCTCCCAGGAGCCTGCATTCACTATATCTGGTCTCCCCAGGAGCCTGTAGTCACTATTTCTGATCTCCCCAGGTGCCTGCATTCGCTATATCTGATCTCCCCAGGAGCCTGCAGTCACTGTATCTGCTCTCCCCAGGAGCCTGCAGTCACTATATCTGGTCTCCCCAGGAGCTTGTAGTCACTATTTCTGATCTCCCCAGGCGCCTGCATTCACTATATCTGGTCTCCCCAGGAGCCTGCAGTCACTGTATCTGCTCTCCCCAGGAGCCTGCAGTCACTATATCTGGTCTCCTCAGGAGCCTGCATTCACTATATCTGATCTCCCCAGGAGCCTGCATTCACTACATCTGATCTCCCCAGGAGCCTGCAGTCACTATATCTGCTCTCCCCAGAAGCCTGCAGTCACTATATCTGATCTCCCCAGGAGCCTGCAGTCACTATATCTGATCTCCCCAGGAGCCTGCATTCACTATATCTGGTCTCCCCAGGAGCCTGTAGTCCCTATTTCTGATCTCCCCAGGAGCCTGTAGTCCCTATTTCTGATCTCCCCAGGCGCCTGCATTCACTATATCTGCTCTCCCCAGGAGCCTGCAGTCACTATATCTGGTCTACCCAGGAGCCTGCATTCACTATATCTGATCTCCCCAGGAGCCTGCATTCACTATATCTGGTCTCCTCAGAAGCCTGCATTCACTATATCTGGTCTCCTCAGAAGCCTGCATTCACTATATCTGGTCTCCTCAGAAGCCTGCATTCACTATATCTGATCTCTCCAGGAGCCTGCAGTCACTATATCTGCTCTCCCCAGGAGCCTGCAGTCACTATATCTGGTCTCCCCAGGAGCCTGTAGTCATTAAATCTCATCTCCCCAGGAGCATGCAGTCATTATATCTGGTGTCACTATAAATAGTCTCCCCAGGAGCCTGCAGTCATTATATCTGGTGTCACTATAAATAGTCTCCCCAGGAGCCTGCAGTCACTATATCTGGTCTCCCCAGGACTCTGCAGTCACTATATCTGATCTCCCCAGGAGCCTGCATTCACTATATCTGGTCTCCTCAGAAGCCTGCATTCACTATATCTGATCTCTCCAGGAGCCTGCAGTCACTATATCTGCTCTCCCCAGGAGCCTGCAGTCACTATATCTGGTCTCCCCAGGAGCCTGTAGTCATTAAATCTCATCTCCCCAGGAGCATGCAGTCATTATATCTGGTGTCACTATAAATAGTCTCCCCAGGAGCCTGCAGTCATTATATCTGGTGTCACTATAAATAGTCTCCCCAGGAGCCTGCAGTCACTATATCTGGTCAGCTCTCATCTCTATTCTGATCATGCGTGGCACTTTGTGCGTCGGATTTGTGTACACATGATCAGAATTTAAACGATCGGATTTTGTTGTCGGAAAATTTTATATCCTGCTCTCAAACTTTTTGTGTCCGATATTCCGACGGAAAAAGTCAGATGGAGCCCACACACGATCGGAATTTCCAACAACACAATCCGATCGCACTTTCTCCGTCGGAAATTCCGACCGTGTGTACAGGGCATTAGGGTACTTTCACACTGGGGCGGTGCTGGTGTTAGCGGTAAAGTGCCGTTTGTTTAGCGGCGCTATACCGCTGTTTTAGCGGCGCTATACCGCTGTTATAGCGGCGCTTTGGCACCGCTTTTTGGGTGGTGCTTTTAACCCTCAAGAAGGGGTTAAAAGTGCCCGTGATGCAGCACTTCCGGCGCTTTGGAAGCGGTGCCCATTTATTCCAGTGGGCAGGGGCGGTGCGGGAGTGGTGTGTACACCGCTCCCGCACCACCCCAAAGATGCTGCTTGCAGGACTTTTTTTTCTGTCCTGCAAGCGCACCACCCCATTGTGAAAGTCTTCAGACTTTCACATTGGGGTGGCTTGAGAGGTGCTTTTCAAGGGCTTTACAGGCACTATTTTTAGGGCTAAAATGCCTGAAAAGCGCCTCAATGTGAAAGGGGTCTTAGGGGAGTGAAGGGGGTGCTACGCACAGAAGGCTTTTTATCTTACTGCAGAGAATGCACCTTCTGCCTTTGCAACTCCTTTAATTAACTCCTTCTGCTCTCCTGTACTAAAAACAAAAAGGAGAAAGGGCACCAGGTCAATGTGGGTAAAAGCAACAATTTATTTAATATCCACTTACATAAAAGAATCTTGCATGCTGCATGCAGAAGTGGTGTGGTGTGCTGTTCGAGAAGCCAGTACACAGTATGGACTTTAGGACGGCTGCTAACACAAGCACGGACACCACTGAGTGGAACACCAGAGACAGGTTTCAATAAACCGTTGTCAGGATGCTAAAGGATCGGAACACCAGTAGAGGAAGATGGCCGCTCACACCAGCCAGGACCCACCGCAAGGAAGTCCCGAAAACCGGCGGCATCAGCAGGCTCTCTTAGTCCACTGTCAGGCTGCCAAGAGACAAGACATGACCTGCAGAGGGGGCAATGCATTTCCAAGGCCCTGCCTCCTTCTTCAGTGCCGGCTTTCAGCACTTCCTTGCGGCGGGTCCTGACTTGTGTGGGCGGCCACCTTCCCCATACCATGTGGATAAGTATATGGAGTCTCCATACCGCGGGTTTGGGGGAACCAACCACTACGGAGGGAGCCAGATCACCGACCTCCTTGCTACCAGAGGACCTGTCGCCATGCCAGGTAACAATCTTCTTGACAGGTTGCTATTTGCTTTCCACCAGACCTTGGTTACCCATGGCAACTGTTTACCTTCTCCAACTTTTGGTACAATAGTTTTTATTGAGTAAAACAATGCCAAGATACAGGTCTGAAGAAAAGAAAGGCAAAATGGTCTCGCACAGGGGAACAAAAGATCACACTTCATGTAAATACAAACAAAACACTTTTTCAAAGTGTAAAAGCAAATAATAGAACCATCCGGCATTAGTCCCGGAAGTGATAATGAATAACTGGACTCGGAGGTCCAAGACATGGTGAGACAAACAAACAAAAAAAAAAGCAGGGGGGGTGGAAGAGGGAGGAACATGGTGGCAGAAGGTGGAGTGGGAAGAGACAAAGTGAGAGACAAGTAGGAAAAAAAGGAAAAGAACGGAGATGTAGAACTAGGCCAGGAAAGGGAAGGAGAAACAGTCAAGACAAGAATGGAAACAAGGGAGGTGTAGTCTTAGACAAGAAAAGAGCGCTGAGCCTGCGGGTTGGGTGGTATATTAGAAGGGTCCGGAATACCCAAGCTGGTCGGGGGCAGGGTGGGGAGAGCAAAAGACCACCATGAGTTCCAAACTTTGGGGAACTTAGCATGAGAGTCATGAAGTGCACTGGTCATCTTCTCATGCAGCATGAGGGTAGTCAAAATGCTCTCCACCTCTGCGAAACCAACCGAGGGCTTCCACCAAGCTTTTGCAATAGCGTATTTTGTGGCAATGAAGAGGTAGGTAGCCAGCTTTTGCTGGTATAAGAAGAGGCCTGGTAGCGGGGCAGTGGAGAAGTGCATGCCAGGTGTCTTTGTGGAAGGGTACATGAAAAAGGATTAAAAGGGGGGCATGGCTAACCACCGAGGAAGATGGATGCATATCGGTACAGCTCCTTAGTGTGGGAGAATTACGGAGTGACTCAGGCCCGCTGTACACAGCCATCCTTCGCCATTTTCACCCCAGGGACTCACCACACCACTGCCGACAATGTCCCGCAAACGGATGAGGGAACATAAGCCTAAGAAGCTAACTACCTTCATGTTCCCACTGGAGACTGAGGTCAGTGACATCCAAGATGGCGGCGTCAGCCCCGCCATGCCACAAGAGGCATATACGGACCTCCTGGATAATAATCAGGGAGAAATGGGCATCACAACACTACCCCTGTCCCCTACACATGACCAGGGAGCGGACCCCCTCACGAGTTGCCTAGCCAAAGCCAGGATGTGGATGGATGCACCGCGCCAGCGGCCGCCTCAGGCTCTAACCGAGGCCCAGGCCTTCAATCCACTGCAATCCAACCAGGCCTTACATAACTCCATGGCATCCTTCCCCACTACAGGGAAGCCAGTCATGGACACTACTCTGAAAGACATGCTCATGACCCTACAAACATCACTGATAACAGACCTCTCTTCCCTGTTCCACAAAATCACCACTGATATGAAAGGTATTGATCAAAGGGTCATTACTACTGAACAGGGTATGTCGGAATGTACAACCACAGTAAACGATCTGATCGACACATATTAAGAGGTTAAAGAGGAGCAAGAGTGGGTCTGGGCCAAGCTGGCCGATTTAGAAGACCGCTCCAGACGCAATAACGTCAAGCTCAGGGGGGGTCCCTGAAACTATTATACGGGCAGATCTTCAAAAATATGTCAAAGACCTCATGCACTTCATTTTACCTGATGCATCGCCTAGAGATTTAATCGTGGACAGGATCCACAGAATAGCAAAGCCTCCCCACCTAGCAGCTTCCGTGCCAAGAGATGTACTTATGCGGGTTCACTTCTTCCACATCAAGGAAAGATTGATGGTGGAAGCACGGTCAAAGACACCACTACCCCATCCCTACGAAGGGGTACAGCTATATCCAGACCTCTCTAAATATACGCTACAACTCAGGAGGAATCTGAACCCTGATCACTAAGGGCCTCCACAATCACAAAATCTTATACAAATGGCGCTACCCTGCAACCCTCCTCATACCTAAGAATGGCACCACTCACGTAATTAATGACCTGAAGAAAGGTATGCAACTTCTGCATGAATGGGGCATCATCCTGGAACCCCCCAAAGATGGGACCCCTCCCTTGCAGCCCCGAAGGGACTCACAAACACGTCGTTACCAGGGACCCAAAGGATACCAACAAAACCCCCATACTTGATCTTGATGGGCCTACTACACAAACAAAGTTTCCCCCTCACTGCTCACTGTTCAAAGAAGTACTTAGTAATTCTTTGTTACTGTTTCCCCCCCACACGGCTTAGCTGACTCAGCTTTCTTTATACTGTCCTACGCCGCTTCCTAATCTGCAATAGTACAGACTGTCTAACAGGAAAATCCCAACGTTCTAACTGTCCATAAACATTGCTCTGGCTTATTGTTTTTTTTTTTTCCCCGCTGCTATAGAGCCAAGCTCACGTATCTAGGGAACCTTCCACCTCACAGATGCCTCAATTACGGACGAAGCACACCACCCTTGCCTCAAGTCTAAACTCCACGAACTGTAAGTGTTGACCGTTTCACATATCACCACACGCACCAACAAACTACAACAATGCCGCTAAACATCTTATCACTCAATGCCAAAGGCCTGAATCATCCAGCCAAAAGACACTCCCTATGGCAAACGGCTGAAAAACTAAAAAGTGACATCATATGTGTCCAAAAGACACAGTAACCAAGTTGGCAGCCCTTTGCTCCAACAACAAATACTGTCACATATACCATGCCACCCAAGTCCAAAAAAAATCAGTGTTCTCATTGCCATAAAAAACACTGTAGAATTCCACGTGATTCAAGAGATCTCAGACCCTCATGGTAGGTATGTAATTCTGATCTGCACCCTAAACAAGATCAAATACACACTCTTAAATGTGTATGCCCCCAACACCCACCAGATGAACTTAATTTGGAAAACCATGTGTAAAGCCCAAGCAGACAGACAAGGTCATCTGCTCATGTGTGGAGATTTCAGCTTGGTAGCAGATATCCATATGGACACCACCTCAGCAGCAAAAAGAAGAAAGTCCCTCCTGAAACAATTCCTCAACTCACAGGATGTATATGATGTATGGAGATGTCACCATGGTTCTGAAAAAGACTACACCTACTCTTCCCCTCATCATAAATCTTACTCGAGAATAGACACGATCCTTACAGATAAGTGGTTATTACAAACAATCAGCGCATCTGTGATCCACACCATGACGTGGTCAGACCATGCTCCGATCACAATCTCCATCAATGACACAGGACGCCAGCGAAATACATTTCTTTGGCAAGCCAACAATTACATACTGCAACACCCAACCTACTCCCAAGAGATCAAATCTCACCTGAAAGAATACTTTGACCTTAATAGCAGTTCGATGGGCGATCCCGCTATGGTGTGGAATGTGCATAAAGCGGTTATTCGAGGTGTCATAATGAAATTAAGTTCACTATGTAAAAAAAAGAGGACGCAGCGCGTTGGTGATCTGACATCACAAATTGCTAATCTTGAGACCGTTCACAAAACTAAAACGAACCCTACCATATTGGCCCAACTACTATCCCTGAGACAGGGAGACAGAGACACTACTCCTCAACTCCTTCGAACAAATACAGCACAAAATCAAAGCCACTTCCTTCTCTACTTCTAACAAAGCGGGCAAAAGACTGGCGCAGTGCTTGAAGGGGAAAAGGCTTAAAACTAAAATGACTCACTTGTTTCACCCCCAGCACTAAACAAAAATGAACTAACCCACAGGACATAGCTAACGCATTTAGTGACTCCTACAGTGACCTCTATAACATCAGACAAGGCACATCTACGTTTCAACCCTCCAACGAGGACATTGACGCATTTTTGCACAAAATCACTCTCCCCAAGCTGACCGAACCACGACTGAATTCTCTAAATGCCCCCTTCATTGACCAGGAAATTCTTGCGACAATATCAGCGCTACCATCAGGGAAAGCTCCAGGCCCGGATGGATCAACTGGAGAGTACTATAAACAATTCTCCAGTCAATTGATCCCACACCAAACACAAATTTGTAACAACGCCTCCTCCTCTTACACTCCCGAAACCAGGGAAGGAACAAACCTCCCCTCAGAACTTCCGTCCTGTATCCCTTTTAAACCTAGATGTGAAAATTTATGCCAAATCCATTGCCAGACGCTTGATGGAGATCATGCCAGACCTCATACACACGGATCAATCAGGATTCACTAAGGGGAGACAAGCACCAGAGAAGGCATTCGACAGGGTACACTGGATGTATCTACAGAAGGTACTACTTAAATTTGGTTTCAAAGGCAACATATATAAGGCATAATGGTACTCTACACCACCCCCATCAGCACAAGTGTATTCAGTGGATATGCTATCCCAACCATTTAATATAACGAACAGCACACGCCCACGTGTTAAAGGTGTGTGCGCTAGCTAGCGCTGTATTTTTACTCTCATCTTTGCTTAATAAACGGAGTACACTTGTGCAGCGTACACACGAGCAGACTTTTCGACTGGACTGGTCTGACGGACCGAGTCCAGCGGACAATCCGATCATGTATGGGCTTCATCGGACCTTCAGCTGACTTTTCCAGTCGAAAATCTGACTGACTTTAGATTTGAAACATGCTTCAAATCTTTCCGACGGACTCGAGTCCGGTCGAAAATCCGCTCGTCTGTATGCTAGTCCAACGGACGGAAACCCACGACAGATATTGGCTACTGGCTATCAACTTCCTTATTTTAGTCCGGTCATACGTCATCACGTACGAATCCGTCGGACTTTGGTGTGATCATGTGTAGGCAAGTCCGTTCGTTCAAAAGTCCATCGGAAGTCCGTCAAAAGTCCGTCGAAAGTCCGTTGGAAAGTCCACCTGTGTGTGCGCGGCATTAGAGTATTTCCTCTGTCTATTTGGAGCGCTCTTTACCCTTATCAATACCCGCTTCTGGAGGTCCCCCCTTTGTGCTACTGGATTTCACTGCTGGGCAGGAGTTCCACGTACCTGGATCTAGGACCGCTCAAGCCTTATGGGAGGTTTGCAACATCCCTGTGGGGATACTCGCGCTTTTGACCTTCTGTGATAGGGAGGTCCACCATTTCCGGTAAGTGTATTTGGGCTTATTTTGGTGGAGGAATTGTCACTTAATATCGGAAGGACTTTCCCACTTTCTTCACGAGGGATCCTGTTATACCTTCTCTCCGGTGATTGGAGTTTTTCCATTTGAATTGGACTTTTTCTTTCCTTTATTTTCATATGCTGCACTTACCTTTGTTTTATTGATCATCCCTTAGGTATTTGTGATTGCCTATAGTGTTCAGCTTTCATTTCTCACGTCCTTTATTGTGTTTGCGCTGGTTTTTTTTTTTTTTTTTTTACTGTCGGATATATCAACTCAAAACACACCTCCAGTACCTGAATTGGCAATTCTAAATCTCAACATAGACACAATGCCACAACATGTCAGACATGTGACGACACACATCTTACTAACGGCCAGACTGTCCATTACACGATTATGGAAAACAGAAAAGACACCTTCCATGGAACAAACACTTGAACTGGTAAACCTTCACTATAGCTATGAAATAGCAATGGCATCTAGTGGTGGTTACCTAGCAAAGAGTAAGAAAGCGTGGCTACCGTGGGAAATATGCACAGGGGCAGCGAAATCCCTTTAATAAGTTAAGTTTGCATTTAGTATAGTCATGACTCAGCGATAAGTTGGACTTTAATACCATCAATTAGACCAGTTATAGGTTACACAACAGCAGCACGACGCAACATAAGAGATCCCAATGGGGTTGCCTGGAGGAGTGGTAACTACTAATATTCGATAGCCTATATTTACTGTATAAGTTTAATGTGCAAAATTTTCTGTTAGTACTTCCGTAAACATGTACTTCTGTATTAGAGTATGTGCGTTGATGTGTAAACGACGTACAATGTATACATTGTTTGTTATTCTTGCCATCACTATAAAACAATAAAAACTATTGATTAAAAAAAAGGATTAAAAGGAGGCCATAGACCCTAGACCAGAATCCCACCAATCGTGGGCAAGACCACCAAATGTGAATCTTGTCTCCATGTTGGCCACATCTCCTGAAGCATCTATCATTGTATGATGAGTTTGAATGAGCTATGCAGGAGAACCTTATAGGCCGCCTCCATGGTGACCGTGTTGGAAGAACATTTGGCAATGGATGACCAGGCCTTGCTCCAGTTCTCTAAATCTATAGAGACTGACAAATCTCGCCCCCATTTGGAGACATACAGGTGGGAGCGAGACGAGCCCCCCGCGGTCAAAGAGGAATAAATAGAGGAGATAGTGCCCCGGGTTCCAGGTGAGTTAAGGCAACCTTCTCCAACATTCCTGACGAGTTAAACCTTTGTGATTGCTTTACTCTTTTCCCCCCATGTGTGCTTTACAGGCCCTGTTCTTTTGATACGCCATGTACCACCATGCACCCCTTTACAGAAACCTCAGACCAGGCATTAAACAGTTATTGAAACTTTACTGAAGCTTCCAGCAACACAGTTCAACAGCCCAGCTCTAATTGACTAATGCAGGCTGCCAGGTTCATACCTTCCAGGGAAGCAGTCCATCCAGCAAGAGTCCAGTGATGGGGGGTTCCTAATCCAGGGAGGGTGACACAGGAGGGGGCCATGAGCTCCAGTAGGACTACATGGTGCAGCAGACCTTCCTCTGTAAATCCCATGTGGTAGAGTGCTTGCTCCGAGCCCTCCCCTTGCATTTATTTAACTTGCAGCAGGGGGCAGGACTCAAAAAGCCCTGGAAAGAGACTTGACACAGTTAAACCCTTCCCATTCTGGGTAGCCTGTTACTGTCTGTATAACTACACAGTGCAATGAATACAACAGCAGGACTACATTCAATGACACTTCACAAGCACCTGCTTACTTAGCTCAATTTCTAACACCAAGAATATCCATTAATTGTACATGTGGCCTACAATACACAAAGCTGCTCAGACCCTGGCAGGTATATATGAAATGGGTGGGGGCATTATAGAGGTTTCCCATCACTTTAGGGCCCGTATCTCACATTGTGACAGACAAGTGAGGTCAAGGATTCTGCATGGACAATAGAGCCAAGAGGAAGCTGTCCTGCTTCTAAACTTTGCACCATTTTCATTGCCAAAACCTTTGTTGTTTGTTTGCTTTGGCTGTTTTCAGACTGACCCCAGGTTCTATCTTTGGAAAAAGTTGTCAGGTTAACTTTTTCAACGTTTAGCAGCAAGAAAACCTGACAAGGGGTGTAACCCTTTCAGAATTTTCCCAAATCTTAATGGTGAAATCCATGTCAAGTGACCATCTTCCCTTGCATTGGTGGTGTGCCGGCCCTGCAATAGTTAGATACTTGTTTGTGGCAAGGGGGGATTGGATCAAACAGTTCCATATCTCATCCTCCACTCCAGGAGGTTCAGCATCACTAATAGACAGGTCCCTGCAGCCAGGGCCGGGACAAGGGGTGGGTAGGAGGGGTGGCTGCCCTGAGCACTGCAGTATCATGTGAGGTTGGGGGGGGGTGACAAGGAGATTAGGGGGGGGTAAAGGAGGAATTTGGGGGCAGCAAGACGTAAGTATTGTTCTAGGAAAGGAAATTTGGGGGGGGGGGTGCTAACAGTGGTGGTTTAGTGTTGGGAAGGGAGATGGGGAAAAGAAGATTTGTGCTGGGGGGGATATGTACTTGTTTTTGTCGTTCAGTCGTTTATTCATGTCTGACTCTTTGTGACCTCATGGACCATAGCGTGCCAGGCTTTTCTGTCCTCTACTGCCTCCCGGAGCTTGCTTAACTTCATGTTTATTGTTTTGATGATGCTATCTATCCATCTTGTTTTCTGTTGTCTCCTTTTTCCTTCCATGTTTACAAGCATCAGGGTCTTTTCCAATGAGTCCTCTCTTTGCATTAGGTGGCCAAAGTATTCGAGTTTCAGCTTCAGGATCTGTCCTTCCAGTGAACGCTCAGGGTTGATTCCCTTCAGGATTGACTGGTGTGGTCTTCTTGCCATCCAAGGGACTTTCAAGAGTCTTCTCCAACACCATAGTTCAAAAGTAGGGATGAGCTTCGTGTTCGAGTCGAACCCATGTTCGACTCGAACATCGGCTGTTCGATCGTTCGCCGAATTGCGAACGTTATGGGCCGTTCGCGCTAAATTCGTGTGGCGCGTCACGGCCCATAATTCACTGCGGCATCGCAGTGCATTGCTGGCTGATGATTGGCCAAGCATGCACTATGACCCGCATGCTTGGCCAATCACAGCGCTGTCAGTAGAGAGAGCTGTAATTGGCCAAAGCCAGGGTGGCTTTGGCCAATTATGGCTCAGGGGATTTAGTACACACCCCACACTATATAAGGCCGCCTGCACGGCGGCCCTGTGTAGTGTGTGTTCCGGTGTGCTGAGAGATAGAGAGAGAGAGAGACAGTGTCATTTGATTTGAGTTAGATAGATTAGGCAGAACAGTCAGTCAGTTAGCTGCACTTACAGTGTATTGTGTATATATATGCATCCCAGGTGTTGCATATATATATATACACTGTATTCAGTTTAGCTAGATCCGTTCCTGTTATCTTCTATCTAGACTATTTACATTTAATGCAGTGCGTCCTGCTCACAGTGTTCAGCTAGATCCGTTCCTGCTATTTACATTTAGTGCAGTGCGTCCTGCTCACAGTGTTCAGCTAGATCCGTTCCTGCTATTTACATTTAGTGCAGTGCGTCCTGCTCACAGTGTTCAGCTAGATCCGTTCCTGCTATTTACATTTAGTGCAGTGCGTCCTGCTCACAGTGTTCAGCTAGATCCGTTCCTGTTATCTTCTAGACTATTTACATTTAGTGCAGTGCGTCCTGCTCACAGTGTTCAGCTAGATCCGTTCCTGCAATTTACATTTAGTGCAGTGCGTCCTGCTCACAGTGTTCAGCTAGATCCGTTCCTGCTATTTACATTTAGTGCAGTGCGTCCTGCTCACAGTGTTCAGCTAGATCCGTTCCTGCTATTTACATTTAGTGCAGTGCGTCCTGCTCACAGTGTTCAGCTAGATCCGTTCCTGCTATTTACATTTAGTGCAGTGCGTCCTGCTCACAGTGTTCAGCTAGATCCGTTCCTGCTATTTACATTTAGTGCAGTGCGTCCTGCGCACAGTGTTCAGCTAGAGCCGTTCCTGCTATTTACATTTAGTGCAGTGCGTCCTGCTCACAGTGTTCAGCTAGATCCGTTCCTGTTATCTTCCTACTGACAGGCAGGCTTGTCTGGTTACAGTATATAAAGTTACCTGAAGAAAATTACAGGTGTTCTATTTGATCCTATTAGTACCACGGTCAGGCAGCTAGACTATTTACATTTAGTACAGTGCGTCCTGCTCACAGTGTACAGCTAGATCCGTTCCTGTTATCTTCCTACTGACAGGCAGGCTTGTCTGGTTACAGTATATAAAGCTACCTGAAGAAAATTACAGGTGTTCTATTTGATCCTATTAGTACCACGGTCAGGCAGCTAGACTATTTACATTTAGTACAGTGCGTCCTGCTCACAGTGTACAGCTAGATCCGTTCCTGTTATCTTCCTACTGACAGGCAGGCTTGTCTGGTTACAGTATATAAAGCTACCTGAAGAAAATTACAGGTGTTCTATTTGATCCTATTAGTACCACGGTCAGGCAGCTAGACTATTTACATTTAGTACAGTGCGTCCTGCTCACAGTGTTCAGCTAGATCCGTTCCTGTTATCTTCCTACTGACAGGCAGGCTTGTCTGGTTACAGTATATAAAGCTACTTGAAGAAAATTACAGGTGTTCTATCCCAGCTTAGTGCAGCTACAGGCCATTAGTATGTCTGGAAGGCCAAGAAGGAGAGGCAGACAGTCACAAGCCAATAAGAGAGGGCAAGCAGGCTCTGTGTCTAGTGCTGGTCGTGGAGACGGTGCATCCTCATCAGCACGTGGCCATGGGACACGCTTGGCCTTTTTTTCGGCAGCTGGCCATGTTGAGCCGCAACATGCGGAAGACTTGGTCGAGTGGATGACCAAGCCGTCCTCATCCTCCTCATCCTCTCTCACCCATGCCCAGGGTGCTTTGTCTGGCAAAGCAGCGGCCTCTTCCCTCAGCTCAATGTCATCAGTGACTCCTTCCCTAGCTCCACCATGTCCTCATGAGGATTCCCTCGAACTGTTTGACCACAGTGTTGGGTACATGCTCCAGGAGGATGCCCAGCGTTTGGAAGGCTCTGATGACGATACTGAGCTCGATGAAGGCAGTAACATGAGCGCGGACAGAGGGGGTGCCCAAGAAGGACAGCAATCTGGCAGTCATGCTCCCCCTGCTGCAGCATACTGCCAGGTTTGCTCCAGTGATGAGGAGGGAGGGGATGATGAGGTCACTGACTCAACGTGGGTGCCTGATAGGAGAGAGGAGGAGGAGGAGGAGGAGGAGGCGGCGGCACATCACCAACGAGGCAGGATGCCCTCCAGGGGCCAGCCTAAGGGCAGCACATTGACTGCATCACACCCCAAAGCTCCACATGTGCAGGGCGCTGCAGTCTCTGCGCGTTATTCAAAAAGTTCTTTGGTGTGGGCCTTTTTTGAGACGAGTGCATCAGATCGCACCGCTGCTATTTGCAACATATGTCTCAAGCGTATCTCGCGTGGCCAAAATATCTCCCGCTTGGGTACCACATGCTTGACCAGACATATGTTGACCTGCCATGCAGTTCGTTGGCAAGCGTATCTAAAAGACCCACACCAAAGAACAAAGAGGATCTCTCCTTGCTCCTCATCAGCTGAGATTTCCAACCCCACTAGACCTTCAGTCCTCTCTGAGACCTGCAGTGAGAGGAATGAAGGTGTAGAATTAGGTGTGTCACAGCCAAGTACTTGTGGGCAATCTGCTTTTGGTACACCGACGTCAGATTGTACCAGGCAAATTTCCCTGCCCCAGCTGCTGCACCGCCGAAAGAAGTTTGCTCCCAGCCATCCACATGCCCAGCGGTTGAATGCTAGCTTGGCAAAATTGCTAGCACTTCAACTGCTGCCTTTTCAGTTGGTAGACTCTGCCCCCTTCCGTGAGTTTGTGGAATGTGCGGTTCCTCAGTGGCAGGTACCCAAACGCCACTTTTTCTCACGGAAGGCGATTCCGGCTCTCTACCGGCATGTGGAAGGCAATGTCCATGCCTCGCTGGACAGGGCGGTCAGCGGTAAGGTGCATATTACCGCTGACTCATGGTCCAGCAGGCATGGACAGGGACGTTACCTAAGTTTCACGGCGCATTGGGTGACTCTGCTGGCAGCTGGGAAGGATGCAGGACAAGGTGCAGTAGTGTTGGAGGTTGTTCCGCCACCACGCCTCCAAAATGCTGATTGTGACACACCTCTCTCCTCCACCCCCTCCTCTTCTTCTTCCTCCATGGCCTCTTCCTCGGAACCAGCGGTGCTCCGTAGGCGTTCAAGGGGCTACGCAAGTACGCAGGCCAAAAGATGCCATGCGGTGCTTGAGCTGGTGTGCTTGGGGGACAGGAGCCACACTGGGGCAGAGGTTCTGTCAGCTCTGCAGGGGCAGGTTCAGAGGTGGTTGACGCCACGCCAACTTAAGGCAGGAATGGTGGTTTGCGACAATGGCACCAACCTCCTCTCTGCCCTCCGACAGGGACAAATGACCCATGTGCCCTGTTTGGCTCACGTCCTTAACTTGGTGGTGCAGCGGTTCTTGGGCAGGTACCCGGGCTTACAGGATGTCCTGAGGCAGGCCAGGAAAGTCTGTGTGCATTTCCGCCGGTCATATAATGCCAGTGCTCGGCTGACGGACCTCCAAAAGGAGTTTAACCTGCCCAAGAACCGCCTAATCTGTGACATGCCCACCAGGTGGAACTCAACGTTGGCCATGCTGCAGCGGCTGCACACGCAGCAGAGGGCCATCAATGAGTACCTGTGCGACTATGGCACCAGGACAGGGTCAGGGGAGCTTGGTTTTTTTTCCCCACGCCAGTGGGCCATGATCAGGGATGCATGCACTGTCCTGTCACCATTCGAGGAGGCCACGAGGATGGTGAGCAGTGACAGTGCATGCATCAGTGACACTGTCCCCCTTGTCCACCTGTTGGAGCACACGCTGCGTGGAATAATGGACAGGGCACTTGAGGCAGAGCAGAGGCAGGAAGAGGAGGACTTCCTTAGCTCTCAAGGCCCCCTTTATCCAGACAGTGTTCCTGCGTGCCCGCCGATCACACAGGAAGAGGACGAGGAGGAAGAGGAGGAGGAGGAAGATTGTGTCAGTATGGAGGTGGAGCCTGGCACTCAGCATCAGCAGCAGTCTTTAAGGGATCAGTCCCAAGAAACACATGGACTTGTACGTGGCTGGGAGGAGGTGGCTGCGGACCATGTCGTTCTTAGTGACCCAGAGGACTCCGGACCGAATGCCTCAGCAAACCTACGCTGCATGGCCTCCCTGATCCTGCAAAGCCTGCGTAAGGATCCTCGTATTCGTGGTATCAAGGAGAAGGACCAATACTGGCTGGCAACCCTCCTTGATCCACGTTACAAGGGTAAGGTTGCGGACCTTATCTTGCCATCGCAGAGGGAGCAGAGGATGAAACATCTTCGGGAGGCCTTGCAGAAAGGTCTGTGCAACGCGTTCCCAGAGACTGGGAGGTTACAAACTCCTGTTTCTGGACAACGTGTTGCTGAGGCTTCGGTCAGTCAAAGAAGGAGCGGTGGAGAAGGTGGCCGTCTGACCGATGCGTTCAGACAATTTTTTGGTCCGCAGCCCCAAGGTATGATCGGTTCCAGCAACCATCGCCAGCGTCTGTTTTACATGGTGCAGGAATACCTAGGGGCAAGATCAGACTTGGACACCTTTCCCACCGAAAATCCTCTGGGTTACTGGGTCTTGAGGATGGATCACTGGCCAGAGCTTGCACAGTATGCAATTGAGCTACTGGCCTGTCCTGCATCCAGCGTTCTTTCGGAACGCACATTCAGTGCTGCTGGAGGCGTGGTAACCGATCACAGGGTGCGTCTGTCCACCGACTCGGTCGATCGGCTGACCTTCATAAAAATGAATGAGTCTTGGATCACCACCAGCTACCAAGCACCTGATGCTGATGTAACCGAATAATTTTTTTTGAAATCTCAGATCCCTTCAAAGACTGCCTATGCTGATGCTGAGTGACTATCCCTGAGTAATTATCCTCTTCCTCCTCAATCATCACGCTGATAGCTTGTAAGAACATTTTTGGTTCTGGGCACCACCACCAGTGCCTAAGGCACAATTTTTCAGCCCCTGTTTAGCAGGGGCGTGTAATTACAATTTTTGATGTAATACTTTGCAGCAGGGCTCGTTCCTGCATTCCAACTAGAGTGTCTGTGAGGGGTTGCAGTGTTGTGGCACCAGCACCAGTGCCTAGGGCCCAATTTTTCTGCCCCTGTCTAACAGGGGCGTGTAATTACAATTTTTGATGCAATACTTTGCAGCAGGGCTCGTTCCTGCGTTCCAACTAGAGTGTCTGTGAGGGGTTGCAGTGTTGTGGCACCAGCACCAGTGCCTAAGGCCCAATTTTTCTGCCCCTGTCTAACAGGGGCGTGTAATTACAATTTTTGATGCAATACTTTGCAGCAGGGCTCGTTCCTGCGTTCCAACTAGAGTGTCTGCGAGGGGTTGCAGTGTTGTGGCACCAGCACCAGTGCCTAAGGCCCAATTTTTCTGCCCCTGTCTAACAGGGGCGTGTAATTACAATTTTTGAAGCAATAATTTGCAGCAGGGCTCGTTCCTGCGTTCCAACTAGAGTGTCTGTGAGGGGTTGCAGTGTTGTGGCACCAGCACCAGTGCCTAAGGCCTAATTTTTCAGCTCCTGTTCAACAGGGGCATGTAATTACAATTCTTGATCTAATATTTCACAGCAGGGCCCTGTGAGGGCTTACAGTGTTGTGGCCACAGCAACACCTAAGGCCCAAATTTCTGCTGAGTATATAGGGCAGGACCCTACTTTCAAACATCTAACTTACAAACGAGTCCTACTTGCAAACGGAAGGAGACAACAGGAAGTGAGATGAAATCTACCCCTAGGAAGGGAAATTCTCTCCTGTAAGAGTTAATATGGGAAAACAAGTTCTCCTTTCCACTGATGCTTTCCAATCCTTGTTCCACAAAAAAACCCAAATTTTCAAAAAACATTTTTCATTGGGACAAAAAAGTGAGGTGAAATCTTCTGAAGAGGAGGAAAGACAGCAAAACAAATGTCACAGGGGTGATAACCCTTCCCTATGTTTTCCAAAAAGCTTAGAAAAGATTTTTTGGCTGGAGCTAAACACGTTAAAAATGTTCAAAATTACAAACAGATTCTACTTAACAACAAACCTACAGTCCCTGTCTTGTTTGCACCGCCTGTATACTGCTGTTCAGAGTATATAGGGCCTGGTGGCCCCACACCTTTCCTTATTTTAATTTGGGTGCGGGGTTCCCCTTAATATCCATACAAGACCCAAAGGGACTGGTAATGGACTGGGGGGTACCCATGCCGTTTGTCTCACTGATTTTCATCCATATTGCCATGACCCGACATGACATTAAACCCGCAAGCAGTTTTAAATGAGATTTTTTCCTTTAAAAATGACATTTGGTGCAGGGACTGTTCTAAACATGGGAAACACGCGTCACTTTACAGGCATACTATAGACACCCCCCAGGTACGATATTTAAAGGAATATTTCACTTTTTTTTTTTTACTTTAAGCATCATTAAAATCACTGCTCCCGAAAAAACGGACGTTTTTAAAAGTTTTTTTTGCATTGATACATGTCCCCTGGGGTAGGACCCGGGTCCCCAAACCCTTTTTAGGACAATACCATGCAAATTAGCCTTTAAAATGAGCACTTTTGATTTCGAACGTTCGAGTCCCATAGACGTCAATGGGGTTCTAACGTTCGTGCGAACTTTCGGTCCGTTAGCGGGTTCTGGTGCGAACCGAACCGGGGGGTGTTCGGCTCATCCCTATTCAAAAGCACCAATTGTTCGGCATTCAGCCTTCCTTATGGTCCAACTTTCACAGCCATAGGTTACTACTGGGAATGCCATAGCTTTGACTATACGGCACTTTGTCAGTAGAGTGATTTTTCTGCTTTTTATAATGTTGTATAAGTCTAGGTATTAGCAGGGGACGTTTTAGGAGTAAAGGATTTGTGCTAGGAGGAGTAATTTTTTTTGGGGGGAGGTAGGCATTTGAGCTGGGGGGATTTGGAGTATGGGGCAAATGCTTGTGCTGAGAGGGTGGTTTAAGCAGGGTGGCTGATATTTACTGGGGGGAGGGGGAAATTTATGCTTTGGGGGTTAGCATGCAGATTAGTGCTTAGTGTTTTTGTGGGGAGATTTTTGCTCACACATAATGATCATACATCTCGGGGGGTGCAGTTTGGCATGTTCGTCCTGGGTTCTAGATTACCTTGTCCTGGCACTGACTGCAGCCTGTTTTCCCTGCATTCTGGGTGCCCAGTGACGGCATCCGGCCCAATGCAGAGACCAGAGGCCTGCAATGGACGTGAGGACGCCAAGGGACAGTCAATTTGTTGCTGCCATCTGCTGGTGTAAACTAAAAGAAATGAGGATAAAGGAGCGCCCGCTGATCAAAGAGGTAAGTAATTTGTATTTTGCTTGAATTTTCAGCAATAAAAAGAGGCCAATGCATTTCGTCAACTTTGCTGCCTCTGAACACAAAGCCAGTACTGAGGACTTCGAACAGTTCAGATCCATGTGCCAAGGGCACCCTCCAACAGGATCATCCCACAACTATTTTTGCTAGCAGCCCTGATGAAGGGGGGGTCTTTAGTCCCCTGAAACGTGTTGGCATCTTTTTATTGCTGAACCTTCAAATAAAAAGAGACCAACACGTTTCGGGGGACTAAAGACTCCTCCTTCATCAGGGTTGCTAGCAAAAATAGTTGTGGGATGATCCTGTTGGAGGGTGCCCTTGGCACATGGATCTGAATTACTTACCTCTTTTATCACCGGGCGCTCCTTTATCCTCATTTCTTCTACATTACATGTTGAGTCGACCGTAAGGACGAACACCAAGGTAGCAGCACAAGCCCCAACAGGGCTCATCACCACCTTTACCTTTTTCTAAACTGGGCACGGACCTCTGGAAACTAATTCTTTCCCTCTGCTCACACCACACCAATCTACAACACTGACTGATAGAGCCGGTCCAGCGCGATCTACACCCATTCTTCTCAATCTGCTGGTGTAGCAAAGGGTGGGCTCACTATAAATGCTCTTACCATCCCCTACAATTGTTCACCTTTGCTTCTTTACTGTATATAATATAAAGTGGATTTTTTCCCTTGCTACATTTATATTTGAATTAGTCAGTGAAGCTGAGTTTCTTTTTTTCGATTCAGTTTTCATGGATCACAACCAGTCAAACCTCTACAAAACTGTATGATCTAAGCAGGTTCTTCACTTCTATATACAATGTAACAACAAGATTGCCTAAATGATCTCTGTGATGGACCCAGTTTGGAAATGAAGAAACATGCTGGTTATGGAGTGGTTACATTTTTTTATTATACTCTGTCTAAAAGGTTATTAAAACCAATCACAATACAATGCACGGGGCCCCACTTCTATATATAGGGGGTTATTTACTAAAACTGGAACATGCAAAATCTGCATAGAAACCAATCGGCTTCTCGGTTTTACCACCAAAGCTTAACTGAACAGGCTTAAGTTAAAAGCTGATTGGCTACCATGCACAGCTGCGCAAGATTCTAAGTGTGCCAGTCTAACCAATTGCCTACTGATCACTTTCACCCCCTTCCTGCCCAGGACAATTTTCAGCTTTCAGCGCTGTCACACTCTGAATGACAATTGCGCAGTCATGCTACACTGTACCCATATGACATTTTTTATAAAATAGAGCTTGCTTTTGGTGGTATTTGGTCACCACTGGGTTTTTATTTTTTGCTAAACAAACAAAAAAAAGTCCCTCCCAAAAAAAAAAAAAAAAACATTTTTCTTGGTTTCTTGTTTAAAATTTTACAAACAGGCAATTTTTCTCCTTCACTGATGTGTGCTGATGGGGCTGCATTGATGGGCACTGATAGGCAGCACTGATGGGTACTGATGAGGAGGCACTGGTGGGCACCGATGAGGAGGCACTGGTGGGCACCGATGAGGAGGCACTGGTGGGCACCGATGAGGCAGCACTGATGGGCACCGATGAGGAGGCACTGATGGGCACCGATGAGGCAGCACTGATGGGCACCGATGAGGAGGCACTGATGGGCACTGATGAGGCTGCACTGATATGCAACACTGATAGGCAGCACTGATGGGCACTGAAAGGCAGCACTGAAGGGCACTGATAGGCGGCACTGGTGAGGAGGTACAGATGGGAACTGATGAGGAGGCACTGGTGGGCACTGATGAGGTGGCACCGATGGGCACTCGTGAGGAGGCACTGGTGGGCACTGATGAGGAGGCACTGATGGGCACTGATGAGGCTGCACTGATATGCAGCACTGATAGGCAGCACTGATGGGCACTGATAGGCGCACTGGTGAGGAGGTACTAATGGGCACTGATTGGCAGCAATGATGGGTACTGATGGGCATTGATTGGCAGCACTGAGTGTCACTGATGGGCGCTGTTGGGACTGCACTGATAAACAGGACACTGATGATCAGTGCCCTTATTATCAGTGTAGATGTCCCCTTTTAAACTTGTTGGTTCCTCTCCTGATGCTGTGACAGTGCATGAGGAAAGGAATGCCGATAACCGGGAGTGTGTTTACATTGTGATCAGCTGTGATTGGACACAGCTGATCACGTGGTAAAGGGCCACTGTGATTGGCCCTTCACCCCAATCTGTGAACAGCTGTGTCCAATAGACAACCGCAATGAGTGGTTCTGGGAGGACAATAGACGCCTTCCCAGAACTGTATGATCATGCTGTAGTCATCATTTGGCTATAGCGTGGTCGGCAAGTGGTTAAGCAAATTTGCCCCATAGTATTCCAATTATTTTTATGTGTGTCGGCCAAGGAGTCGATCACTCACTCATAATAACATATGTTCTATGTAGAATGACCTGATTCTGTACACAGAGTACAGAACTGCTGCAATTATGACAGAAAATCGCACCTGGCAACACCAATACAATCCTACCAGTTGGTGGATATTATTATTATGCCCCGTACACACGGTCGGATTTTCCGACTGGAAATGTTCAATGGGAGCTTGTTGTTGGAAATTCCGACCGTGTGTGGGCTCCATCGGACATTTTCTATCGGAATTTCCGTCAAAACAAACTTTGAGACCTGGATCTCAAATTTTCCGACAACAAAATCCATTGTCGTAAATTCCGATCGTGTGTACACAATTCCGACGCACAAAGTTCCCTGCTCGGAATCAAGCAGAAGAGCCGCACTGTCTATTGAACCTTATTTTCCTCGGCTTGTTGTACGTGTTGTATGTCACCGCGTTCTTGACATTTGCAATTTCAGACAAGATTTGTGTGACCGTGTGTATGAAAGACAAGTTTGAGCCAACATCCGTCGGAAAAAAATACATGGCTTTTGTTGTGGGAATGTGCGATCGATGTCCGATCGTGTGTACGGGGCATTAGTCTTTTGTTATGAGAGAGACAGCCCTGAAAAGGTCCTCCTCCATCCCAGGTCAGTTAGGGATCTTTGCACTCTATTCTACAAAGTAAATAGAGAACGAGGAATGAGAAGAGTTTGTTTTCCAATTCCAAGCAAACATTGCCACAGAACTCGTCTGCAAAATTAGTTATATAATTGTACCAGTCGTGACGTAGCTTCACCCCCCGGACTTATAAGCTCAGGGGCCCGGGACCCCTACACAGATCCTAGCAGAACCTGCAGAACATCATGATGAAAGCTGTGATCACTCTCCTGATCCTGGGGCTCCTCTTCATCCATGGTAAGTAAGAACATTTCCATATTATACATCTTTCCTTGTCTTATTCTCCCATTACAAGTCCATTCTATAAACATTCCACCATTGTCCATAATACAAGATCTATACTAGCAGCAGGCTGACTTTTATTTTGGAGTCCATAATTATTATTTTTATTATATATATACACACACACAGTATATAGTTTATATATCTACTGTATACTAGCAGCACACTGACTTTGTTTTTCATTCCAATTTCTTCTGCTGAATATTTGTTACTTTATATTGAAGCTCCTGCCGGGAAGAAATGAAAATGTTTCAATGATTCTGACTTCATTCCATGTTGCAGTTTAAAAGAAACAATGTAGTCATTTCACCAAACTGAGAGCCCAGAATTGTTATTTTTAGTCCATCGTTTCCATGTATTGATTGTTTTTGTGATGAATAATAAGGATATTTTTCAGTCCATTTTCCATCATGCTGTAGAACACACAGGTTATTATTATTATTATTATTATTATTATTATTATACACGATTTATATAGTGCCAACAGTTTACGCAGCACTTTACAACGTAGAGGGGGGACATCACAATTACAGTACAATACAGAAGGGACAGGGGGCCCGGCTCATAGAGCTTACATTCTAAAGGGAGGGGGTGGCACAAAAGGTAATAGATGCGGGGAATGATTTGATGGGGGGGGGTGGCTCGGGGACAGTTGTTAGGTGGGGGTGGGGTAGGCTTCCCTGACTAAGTGAGTTTTCCACCTAAAGGTGGACAGGTTAGGGGCTGATCAGACACACCGGATATACCAGGGCAGGGAGCAGGGAGTTCCAGAGTATGGGAGAGGCTCTGGAGAAGTCCTGAAGGCGAGCATGGGAGGAGGTAAAAAGGGAGATAGAGAGCAGGAGGTCCTGGGAGGAGCGGAGGGGACGATTTGGGTGATATCTGCAGATGAGATTGGTGATGTAGCTGGGGGGGGATGTTGTGGATGGCCTTATATGTTGTGGTTAGCATTTTGAACATGTTCATTTTAAACAGCGTCCTATGTTTATAAACAATGTTACTTTGTATCTCTCTATTTCCCGTCTGATCAATGTTTATAAACAATGTTACTTTGTATCGCTCTATCTCCTGTCTGATCAATGTTTATAAACAATGTTACTTTGTATCTCTCTATCTCCTGTCTGATCAATGTTTATAAACAATGTTACTTTGTATCGCTCTATCTCCCATCTGATCATTTTTTATAAACAATGTTACTTTGTATCTCTCTATTTCCCATCTGATCAATGTTTATAAACAATGTTATTTTGTATCGCTCTATCTCCTGTCTGATTAATGCTTATAAACAATGTTACTTTGTATCTCTCTATCTCCTGTCTGATCAATGTTTATAAACAATGTTACTTTGTATCGCTCTATCTCCCATCTGATCATTTTTTATAAACAATGTTACTTTGTATCTCTCTATTTCCCATCTGATCAATGTTTATAAACAATGTTATTTTGTATCGCTCTATCTCCTGTCTGATTAATGCTTATAAACAATGTTACTTTGTATCTCTCTATCTCCTGTCTGATCAATGTTTATAAACAATGTCACTTTGTATCTTTCTATGGCCCCTTTCAGACAGGTAGACTCCGGCAGTGTACCCACCTGCTCAGCGGGGAATCTGCCCGTCGATGACAGGTCCACTGTCCTCTATGGGTGGTTGGAAATGGACCTCCTGTCTGTTTCCATCCAACTATCAACCTATTAAATGTTCCAGATGGATGGGGAACAGATCCTCTATCCGCCTGTGTTTAGCGGACAGGATCGGATGTCGGTGGGTGTCAATGGACACACGTCTGTTACCATTCACCGCTCCACAGAGGACAATGGATGGTCAGATCAGATCCACCTAAAAAACTGACAGGTGGACCCAATTGGTCGCCTCGTGTGAAAGGGACCTCCCGTCTGCATAGTCCACTGCAAGCATAGATTGTTTTCTAATCCCTGGAATTGGGATTTTAAAGATCCCCTTTAAAGCCAGGAGTGTTCTCTAGTCCTGGGCGGGGGTTGGGATGTCAGTAGAAGAGATTAGAGGCTCCCTGTCTGTGTCCTGATAATCTCCATATATCTTCTTCTAGGTGAGGCTCTGCAGTGCTATAAGGGATCCTGTGATGGAGGAAGTTGCAGTTACAGTGAGACAACTTGTTCAACCGATGCCAACCGCTGCTTCACCATAACAATGAGCACACGTTACTATTGTATGTGACCTTTCCTTGTTAAACTTTGAACTTTCTATCCGACCAACCAAGTTTAATCTGCTCATATTTTGCTTTCCCTGGTCCCCCCTCCCCCCTCATCAACAGGATATTGACATTTTAAAGTAAAACCTTACTACTTTAATTATATACCTTATTTTAGTCTCAGTGATGTCATCACTTTCCTTCTCTATGCAATGCAGGTAGTTCATGGCTAGTGGGAGGGGCCATCGCTTCAGGACCTGGCCTCAGCACTCTGCTTAAGAGCCCTCAGTCCTGATGCAAGCAATGGGAGGAACTCCTGTTGCTGTATGTAGGCAGGTTGAAATGTGTGGTTTTAGCAAGTTAGCGGCGGGCCCAGGGTGGGGAAAAGGGTCAGCTGTTGTAAGCTCCGTTCCTGGGCTTTTTGGTCCTAACCAGCCCAACTGTGCTATAAATAAAGGGGGAGGTCCAGGGGTGCTTCTTCTTTGTCGGATTGGCTCTGTTCTGTTCATGGCATTGGGACTACTGCAGATACCGGGGTTATTGTATACATACAAGCCATTGAGAATGCCAAGATGGACCCTCGCCTCATGGAGGTATGCCTGGGCAGCCACACTACAGTAGTTAACTGTTCTGAGCCTGGTCTGAAGTTATAAAAAGGGGTGCATGTTGGTTCCGGCATACAGAACCCGGGTCTGCAAAGCACTAGGAGGTGTGAAGCAACGTCGTTACACAAGGTTAACTCAGCAGGACAAGGAGGAGAAATGCTCTTGCTATGATTAACCAAGTACAGGTTCAAGACACAAAGCAAACAGTCATTAGGTGGGGTACCTGGTAAGGTGACAGGTCCTCCGGTAATGAAGGGGTTTCTGTCTGTCTCCCTCCCTAGCGGTCAGTATCCAATAGTAACCAGATCCAAAACCATGTTCCAGACATCTATGGCCTGGCCATGAGGTACAGGAAGTGAAGCAGCTAAAATGTGCACATATGAAGTTCACACTATGTGCTCGGCGGGACCCCATTCTGTCACTGGGAGGGAGGTAGCAGAGGTATTCTGGACGGGTGGAGTGGACCCAGACCCAGAACATCCCTCCTAATGCAAACATACATCAGATGCAGTGTGTGGTCACATAGGACAGTTCTTTGTCAAAGGAACTCTGCACTTTAAAGTGATATTAAAAGTTTGTTGTTTTTTTTTCTGTTAATTTTTTCTCTTCTTCTTGGGTCCCCCAGCCAGTGCTCCTGGCTCCTCCCCCTTGAGCAGTGCCCCCAATAGCAAGTTGCTTACTATGGGGCACTGGTGCATGCTCACTTCCAAGCCCCGCTCCATGAGTCCATAGGACACGCAGAGCCATGTCTCGGCCCTGCCAGCGCAGTTTCCTCATTGGCTCCCACTGCTGTGTCTGAGCCAGTCAGAAGGAGGCTGAGGCTCCCATGCACACCGCAGGATTGAGAGGGGGTCAGGTGAGTGTTAGCGGGGGGGTTGTGGGGGGAGCTGCACTCAGAAGTTTTTTTTGCCTTCATGCATAGAATGCATCCTTCAGCCTTTAGAGCCACTTTAATTACTGCACACGGTAAAAATCTCCGCCTGGTCCTGAGCAATGGTGAGGGCGCTTCACGCAAAAGGTGCCCCCAGTAGGCCCCGCTCGCATGTATATTGTGAAATGTCAGAAACTTGTGAACGGGGCCAATAATACAGCAGTACAGCCAGCCCTCCTGTACTGGGCCCAGGACCCATCAGTTCAAAGGGGGGGCCCGGGCATCTGCTGAGCAGGAGGGCCGGCTGTACTGTCTTATTGCAGACACTGATCCTTATCTCCCACTGCAGCGCTGCCAGCTTCTCCTCCTCTCCCTACCGCCGGCTGCATTGCAAGTAGATTGGGTCTAGTACATGCGCCCCTTCCATCTGCTGTCCGGGACCCCTGTGTGGCCCTTTCCCTCACAGCGCTACTGGCTTTCCTCCTTTCCCACCAGCAGCTGCTGCAGACACACAGGGGAATTTACTTTACTGGCCCTTTCCTCTCCTGAATGAGCACAGTTAGCATTCGGTACCAATCACTCCTGTGTCCATTCATCACCATAGTAAACTATGTTTACTATGCTTCAGATTGTGAATGAGCAGGAAGTCTCAGAGCGCTTCGTAATCATACATCTGTGCAGCTGAGGCTGTAGAGAAAGGGGCTACTAAATCGATGTCCTCAGTCACTTTCGGCCGGGGGGGGGGCTGTCAGTTAGGCTGTATGGGGCCCCATGACATCTAACAGCAGCCCTGCTTGTGAATAAATTGTCAGGTCCACTTGCAGAGCTGAAATACATGCCGCATTAAGTCGTATAGAGGCCCCGCCTCCTGACCGCTCCCCTCTCTCTATAATTTATTTATATAACAATGACCGGTTCTCCTTCTATCTGACTTTCGAAATCTTCATATTAATTCATATTTTTAATTCCTGCTTTAGTCAATGTAATCCGTGGATGCACTACCAGCCCCGAATGTGCATCGATGAAATCCCTTCGTCCATCTACCATCTGCTGTTCTACAGATCTCTGCAACTGAAGCCTCAGTCAAATGTCTACAGTACCACCATCCACCTCTTCAGCTTTCAGATGGACCAAAAACATTGTCCTCATCTTCCTACAACTGCTCAAGTGTTTGTGTTATATGTCAACTATTTATAACTTTTATATTCTCTATATATTGTTACAAACGATTTAATGTTGGACTAAAGTAATAAACTCTATTTTGGAAAAGCTCTCTCATCCTCCGCACTAAATAAAAATAAAGACCTCCAATCAGAAGCTTCTATGGTGACTTTTGGTCGGCTGGACATTCACAGATTACAGATTCCACCTTCACTTCTCTTTTGTTGATATCTGACTCACATTTTGGACTGCTCAGGTGATATCTGCCATTATAACAAAATCATAATATTCAAATAACAAAAACCTGCCCTTCCAAAAAATATACAAAATATATAAATACACTGGAAGCGAAATGGCAACATAAAACATACAAAGAGTGCAACGCTAAAAGATCATCCAGAAGTGGTTTCAAGGAAAGTTCATTTCAAAAGAGTCTGGATGGTGTGGAGTCCAAGTGGTGATGAAAAAAGTTTTGTGATGCCGCGTACACACGAGCGGACTTTTCGACCGGACTGGTCAGATGGACAATTCGACCGTGTGTGGGCTTCATTGGACCTGCAGCGGACTTTGTCGGTAGAAAATCTGACGGACTTTAGATTTGGAACATGCTTCAAATCTTTCCGACGGACTCGAGTCCGGTCAAAAAATCCGCTCGTCTGTATTCTAGTCTGATGGACAAAAAACTGATGCTAGGGCAGCTATTGGCTACTGGCTATCAACTTCCTTATTTTAGTCCAGTCATACATCATCACGTACGAATCCGTCGGACTTTGGTGTGATCGTGTGTAGACAAGTCAGTTCGTTAGAAAGTCTGTCGGAAAGCCCGTCGGATCTTTGTTGTCGAAAAGTCTGACCATTTGTACGCAGCTTGAGGGATCCTCCACCAATAGGTACACACACACTGACTCTTTTGCCGCGTACAGATGATCGGAATTTCCGACAACCAAACCGTGGATTTATTTCCGATGGATGTTGGCTGAAACTTGCCTTGCATACACATGGTCGCACAAATGTTGTCCGAAATTCCGAATGTCAAGAACGCGGTGCCGTAAAACACGTACGATGGGACTAGAAAAAGGAAGTTCAATAGCCAGTGCGGCTCTTCTGCTTGATTCCGAGCATGCGTGGAATTTTGTGCGTCGGAATTGTGTACACACGATCAGAATTTACGACAATGGATTTTGTTGTCGGAAAATTTGAGAACCAGCTCTCAAATTTCGTTGGTCGGAAATTATGACAAAAAATGTCTGATGGAGCCTACACACAGTCGGGATTTTCGACAACAAGCTCCCATCAAACATTTGTTGTCGGAAATTCCGCGTACACACAATCGGACTTTCCGAAGGGAAATGTTCGATGACAGGCTGTTGGCGGAAAATCCAACCATGTGTACGCTCCATTGGACAATTGTTGTCAAATTTTCCCCTGACAAATGTTGGCTGGCAGGTTTTAAAATTTTCCGTGGACAAACGCCTGTTGTCAGACTTTCCGATCGTGTGTACTCAAGTCCGTCGAACAAAAGTCTAAAGTACACACACGCATGCTCGGAAGCGGTCGGTCTTGTAAACTAGCGTTCGTAATGAAAAATTAACATTCGTGACGCGGCAAATTATGAAATCTGGAAATGCAGCGCACAATTCTCTTCTTCTTTAATGGGATAATAATGATGCTGCTTTGCTGGTGATAATGATGGATTATTGCAAACAAATTTTCAAAGGCTTTTTTTTCTAGTGATATCAAGAATAATATTGTTATTATTTTTTTTTTTTTTTTTTTATTTAGGCAAGTTACCACAACACCATTATCCCGTAGTTTATAAGATTAAAGAAACAACTATGTTGGTGTCCCTTGTTAATTTTACATTGTATTTTCTTAAATGTAACTGCCGACTCCCAAACTGTCATTGGAAGTAAAACACACAGCCAAGTATTAGTCTCCACAATTATTTTATTGTGCATTAAAAAAAGAAGACAAATAAAAATAGACATGTTATCTGCCAATAAAACTTAACCAAAAAGTGCATTTTATGCATCCAAAAATATAGAAAATATAACAAATCAAATCATTATTATTCAACCCAAAAAATAATGTTAAAGCAATAACTCCAAGGCCAATAATAAATAACACGTTATCTCCTCCGATTCCACAACATGGCTGGTTGATGAACAGCCGTTCAGAAATGAACTGAAAAGAACGAAATGAAAAGTGCAAAATTAAAAGTTCAAAATGAAAAGCACAAATCAACACTCACCAAACTTCTACTAACACGAAATTAACAGAAGGCGCCCAAAAGGTGGTGCTAAAGAACTGAAAAACAATGTAACTACGTTCGTATTTGTTGGCCGACAATTTCTTGCCGTTTGTATGCAAGACAAGTTTGGGCCAACGCCCTTCGGACAAAAGTCCACGGTTTTGTTGGCCAACAATCCGATCGTGTGTACGAGGCTTAACCGTCCACAGTGGACCACCGGATACAGCGGTCACTTGCGTTTATTACAAATTCAAACACCAAAGCTCCTTCAGCCTCAAGCGAACTCCACTTCATAAGGGCTCCAATGGGTATAAGGTATACTGTTATGGAATTATTTCTGATTGGGACTCTAAAAACAAAAGTTAATACAGCAGCTGCAGGAACAGATTCACAGGACGCAATCACTGTGTTTAAAATGTCCGTTCCATGCCAAAATGTATTATTACATGTTATTTTATAAATAGATAAGAAAGGGGTGGGGTGAGATGTTATTAAAAACTAACAAATAGAAATAATGTTTTCAAAAGCTAACAAATAGAAATATATTATTAAAAGCTAGCGAATAGAACGATTGCAAAAGTAAAACCTTGAGAAGGGAGGGAGGAGTAGAGAGACAGAGAGAGAGAGAGAGAGAGAGAGAGAGAGAGAGAGAGCTTCTAATAGAAGACGTGTCTGTGTGTTAGGTGAAGATTTACAGAACACATTTCAACAGTGAGAACAAAATGGAGTCTCTGGAGCTTAAATGAACAACACAGTGAATGTCCATGTCATTTCCCCCCTTTTGTTTATTTGACACCATTCTTCTCCGCGTTACATTCAGCTGATTGCTGGTAACTCCTATTACATTGGCACAGAGAGACGGCGTCCTGTTCAGCTCTCTCCTAGTTTTCTCACAATAATGGGTTCATCAGGGCTGGTGGTACATTTGTTGGTACAGCGGGTAGTCACACAGAGGCATAGCCTGATGAGGAAGTAAATAAGAAATATGAGAAATAGGAACATCACAATGTAAGCGCCTAGTTTCTGTAACCATGTTGCTATTTCATATTTAAAAGTCACCAAAACCTCCTAATCCCTTAAAGGGGTTCCACCCATCTTTAGCATGATCTCTGGCCTATTTCTGTAGTTCTCTTATCTTAGCAAGAAGCCCTTTAATAATGTCCTCATTATCAGTATATACAACAGTCAGTGTGAAATACCTTACACATCCCACCTTGAGTTGCAGTGAGATCATTTAGCATTAATCTGTGCTCTAATACTACTTTTTTAAGCTGAGCCATTTCTTCATTTAATAAACCTATATCAGTGGTAGTAAGGTTAATAATCTCATCTACAATTCTAGTGTAATTATTTAGTCTTTTCATTGCTTCAATTCCCCATCCTGTCCAGGAAGGGAATCATCACCATGTCATGTCACCTTCAGTGATCAGCTCTCTTTTGAACACTAATGCCCTGTACACACGAGTGGACTTTTCTTCAACAAAGGTCTGACAGTCTTTCCAGTGGACTTCCGACAGACTTTTGACGGACTTCCGACGGACTTTCCAACGAACGGACTTGCCTACACATGATCACACCAAAGTCCGACGGATTCGTACGTGATGACTAGGGATGAGCCGAACACCCCCCGGTTCGGTTCGCACCAGAACCCGCGAACGGACCGAAAGTTCGCACGAACGTTAGAACCCCATTGACGTCTATGGGACTCGAACGTTCGAAATCAAAAGTGCTCATTTTAAAGGCTAATTTGCATGGTATTGTCCTAAAAAGGGTTTGGGGACCCGGGTCCTACCCCAGGGGACATGTATCAATGCAAAAAAAACTTTTAAAAACGGACGTTTTTTCGGGAGCAGTGATTTTAATGATGCTTAAAGTAAAAAAAAAAAAGTGAAATATTCCTTTAAATATCGTACCTGGGGGGTGTCTATAGTATGCCTGTAAAGTGACGCGTGTTTCCCATGTTTAGAACAGTCCCTGCACCAAATGTCATTTTTAAAGGAAAAAATCTCATTTAAAACTGCTTGAGGGTTTAATGTCATGTCGGGTCCTGGCAATATGGATGAAAATCAGTGAGACAAACGGCATGGGTACCCCCCAGTCCATTACCAGGCCCTTTGGGTCTTGTATGGATATTAAGGGGAACCCCGCACCCAAATTAAAATAAGGAAAGGTGTGGGGCCACCAGGCCCTATATACTCTGAACAGCAGTATACAGGCGGTGCAAACAAGACAGGGACTGTAGGTTTGTTGTTAAGTAGAATCTGTTTGTAATTTTGAACATTTTTAACGTGTTTAGCTCCAGCCAAAAAATCTTTTCTAAGCTTTTTGGAAAACATAGGGAAGGGTTATCACCCCCACTAAATCACCCCCACTAAATGTAAATAGTCTAGAAGATAACAGGAACGGATCTAGCTGAACACTGTGAGCAGGACGCACTGCACTAAATGTAAATAGCAGGAACGGATCTAGCTGAACACTGTGAGCAGGACGCACTGCACTAAATGTAAATAGCAGGAACGGATCTAGCTGAACACTGTGAGCAGGACGCACTGCACTAAATGTAAATAGTCTAGAAGATAACAGGAACGGATCTAGCTGAACACTGTGAGCAGGACGCACTGCACTAAATGTAAATAGCAGGAACGGATCTAGCTGAACACTGTGAGCAGGACGCACTGCACTAAATGTAAATAGCAGGAACGGATCTAGCTGAACACTGTGAGCAGGACGCACTGCACTAAATGTAAATTGCAGGAACGGATCTAGCTGAACACTGTGAGCAGGACGCACTGCACTAAATGTAAATAGTCTAGAAGATAACAGGAACGGATCTAGCTGAACACTGTGAGCAGGACGCACTGCACTAAATGTAAATAGCAGGAACGGATCTAGCTGAACACTGTGAGCAGGACGCACTGCACTAAATGTAAATAGTCTAGATAGAAGATAACAGGAACGGATCTAGCTAAACTGAATACAGTGTATATATATATATGCAACACCTGGGATGCATATATATACACAATACACTGTAAGTGCAGCTAACTGACTGACTGTTCTGCCTAATCTATCTAACTCAAATCAAATGACACTGTCTCTCTCTCTCTCTATCTCTCAGCACACCGGAACACACACTACACAGGGCCGCCGTGCAGGCGGCCTTGTATAGTGTGGGGTGTGTACTAAATCCCCTGAGCCATAATTGGCCAAAGCCACCCTGGCTTTGGCCAATTACAGCTCTCTCTACTGACGGCGCTGTGATTGGCCAAGCATGCGGGTCATAGTGCATGCTTGGCCAATCATCAGCCAGCAATGCACTGCGATGCCGCAGTGAATTATGGGCCGTGACGCGCCACACGAATTTAGCGCGAACGGCCCATAACGTTCGCAATTCGGCGAACGATCGAACAGCCGATGTTCGAGTCGGACATGGGTTCGACTCGAACACGAAGCTCATCCCTAGTGATGACGTACAACCGGACTAAAATAGGGAACTTCATAGTCAGTAGCCAATAGTTGCCCTAGTGTCGGTTTTCGTCTGTCGGACTAGCATACAACTGAATCCGGCGGAGTTCCGACGTAAAGATTTGAAACGTGTTCTAAATCTAAAGTCTGTCAGATTTTCGACAGAAAAGGTCCACTGCAGGTCCTATGAAGCCCACACACGGTGGAATTGTCCGACGGATTCGTTTCGTTGGACAAGTTTGGTTGAAAAGTCCAGCCGCGTTTACACGGCATAAAGAGTATTCTGGACTGTGATCTGGTCGCACTGTATCTTTGTGAACAGCCAAAGCAGGTGAAAACTTCCCAATATAACATGTACCTGTAACATTAGTAGGAAGCCAGGCATAAGCTTGATCTCCACATATATAATATAACCCTCTATGTATGGACGGTATACCTGCTCTTAAAAAACTGGACGCAATAACATGGAATCTCAGGTAACCGATAGACATGTGCAACGTCAATAAATTTGTTTCGTTTTGTTCCATTACGCTTCGTATTGGAATTAATTCGTATTTCGTAATTCAGTTCGGATTCGTACGAAATACGAACTTTCGTTAGGTTCGTTAACTTTTCGTATCAATTACGAACGTTCGTTATGATGAATTTATCATTATGAGGGGCTCCCACCATCCCTGTGCTGTGCTGACTTCCTGGGGTTTTAACTTTTAGGTTCGTTAACTTTAAGTAACAATTACGAATGTTTGTTAGGAATTTGGATCCGAAATTCGTAAACGAAATTTTGTATTTCGTACAAAATTCGGAAGCATAGCAATTCGTATTTCGGATCCTCCTGAAAGTACGAATTTATGGAAATTTGTACGAATTTTCGATTCGTACGAAACTAATCACACATGTCTAGTAACTGATATTTTCACATATTGGGAACTGTGAGCAATTTGTACTATAGAGTGTTCTATTTAGTTCTGGATCTGGGATATAATAATATTGAACATAGTTTTTTCCTCCATAAACTGTAATCTTTGCTCAGGTGCAATCTGAATTGCCCAGCCGTGTACATTTACGGGTATGTAATGTTTAAACAAATCTGTGGAGTGTTTATCTGTTTTGAAACCATCAAAGTGACTGATCTGCGCTCATTAGCTGTGGAGACGATGTATGAACCATTTATTCTGGTCCTGTTTAGATCAGTGAAGTTGAGAGGCATTGCTGTCATGGGTATTGTTCCTGTTTGGGAATGTACAGTATCTCACAAAAGTAAGTACACCCCTCACATTTGTGTAAATCTTTTCTTCTCTCTTTTCATGTGACAACACTGAAGAAATGACACTTGTCTACAATGTAAAGTAGTGAGTGTACAGCTTGTATAACAGTGTAAATTTGCTGTCCCCTCAAAATAACTCAACACACAGCCATTAATGTCTAAACCGCTGGCAACAAAAGTCAGTACACCCCTAAAAGAAAATGTCCAAAATTGGGCCCAAGTAGCCATTTTCCCTCCCCGGTGTCATGTGACTCGTTAGTGTTACAAGGTCTCAGGTGTGAATGGGGAGCAGGTGTGTTAAATTTGGTGTTATCGCTCTCACTCTCTCATACCGGTCACTGGAGGTTCAACATGGCACCTCATGGCAAAATGTGACGGAGGGGTGTACTCACTTTTGTGAGATACTGTATATATATATATATATATATATATATATATATATATATATATATATAATATATAATTATACACAGCATATCCACATATATGTAACAAAGACCTATGTTTTTAACATGAGTCATTAAAACAGAACTTCTTTTGGTTACAATGTTTGCAGGGGACTGTGTACTGATATATACACCTATATACAGTATATGTATAGAGAGGGAGTGCCCTGTAAAGGTCCTCAGACATCCTTGAACTCTATTCTACAATGTATATAGAGAACGGAAAGTCAGCAGATTTTTATTTTGCAATCCTGATCAAACATTGCCACAGAACTCATCCAGGAAATGAGATCTATAATGTTACCAGCAATAACATGGCTCCGCCCCCAGTCCTTTAAGTTCAGGGCCCCGGGGCCCCTACACAGATCCTAGAAGAAACTGCAGAACATCATAATGAAGGCTGTGATCACTCTCCTGATCCTGGGGCTCCTCTTCATCCATGGTAAGTAAGAACATTTCCATATTATACATGTTTCCTTGTCTTATTCTCCCATTACAAGTCCATTCTATAAACATTCCGCCATTGTCCATAATACAAGATCTATACTAGCAGAACACTGACTTTTATTTTGGAGTCCATAATTATTATTTTTATTATATATATACACACACACAGTATATAGTTTGTATATCTACTGTATACTAGCAGCACACTGACTTTGTTTCTCATTCCAATTTCTTCTGGTGAATATTTGTTACTTTATATTGAAGCTCCTGCCGGGAAGAAATGAAAATGTTTCAATGATTCTGACTTCATTCCATGTTGCAGTTTAGAAGAAACAATGTAGTCATTTCACCAAACTAAGAGCCCAGAATTGTTCTTCGAATCTAATCTAAGAGCTGAGAATCGTGTTCGTGTTATTTTTTAGTCTATTTTAGAAATATTTAGAAGACACGATATATTCTTTCCACACATTGACTTTGTTTATCAATATGAGGTTTTTTTTTTTTTTAAACTTTTGTTGCCTGTGAGGAAGAATAATGCCGCGTACACACGATCGGAAATTCCTCCAGCAAAAACTCAGATGAGAGCTTTTTGTCGGAAAAAGCGACCGTGTGTACGCGCCATCGGTCTTTTGCTGGCGGGATTCCAGCCAGCAAAAGATTGTGAGCAGGTTCTCTATTCTTCGGTCGGGAAAAGTTCCTATCCGAAAATGCGATCGTCTGTACAAATTCCGACGCGCAAAATTCCTGCGCATGCTCGGAAATTAACTCGACGCATGCTGGGAAGCACTGAACTTCATTTTCTCGGCTCGTCGCGGTGTTGTACCTCACCGCGTTCTTGACGGTCAGAGATTTTTTCTGTATGCAAGCCAAGCTTGAGCAGAATTCCGTCGGAAAAACCATCCAAGTTTTTTCCGACGGAAAATCCGATCGTGTGTACGGAGCGTTAGAATATTTTTTGGACCATTCCCCATCCTGCAGTAGAATACAGAGGTTCAGTTTGAATTGTGTTCTTTTCCCTTCATCCTTGAAAAAATGTAAAAAAAAAAACAAAATTCTTTGGGAATAATTGCATATTATTTAGATTTGATTGGAAGGTGGAGCCTCGCGTGAGATCGAACGCTGGAGGGGTCTTCTGATCTCACAAGCTCTTCTGCTCATGTCCATAGCTGACTGATCGAGTATGATTAAGAGAAGGAGATTTAAACCATATATTCCCTCCATTACCATTATTATTAAGTGTTCTTCCATAGCAAGACCACCTTCTGTTATCTCACATATATATTATTATTATTATAGCCAAATTTACCACCCTAACTCCTCCCACAATTTTTACACTTCATAGACAAGTAATATACCGAAACGTGCGGATTGTTCCCGAATGGTGTGCTATTACTTTGTGGAACTTTTTTCGCCGAATGGTTCACGAAATATCGTCGTTTTTGCGGCGAAATTGGTCCCATAGGAATGAATGGCGAAATGTTCAAAACTAGAGTGGGAGGTGACAAAAGCTGACAACCCCACGATCATACCACCCTAATTCCTCCCACAGCTTTTAAACTACAGAGACAAGTAATATACCGAAGGTGCGGATTGTTCCCGATTGGTGTGCTATTACTTTGTGGAACGTTTCGCCGAATTTTTCACGAAATATCGTAGTTTTTGCAGATAATTGGTCCCATATTAATGAATGGCGAAATGTTCAATGTCATTTAATTGGTGTACTATTACCATGTAAAGCTGAAAAATACCAGTGTGAATCCGGAATCAATGTCATTTAATTGGTGTGCTATTACCTTGTGGAACGTTTCACCGCATGGTTCACGAAATATCGCCGTTTTTGCTGCGAAATTGGTCCCATAGGAATGAATGGCGAAATGTTCAAAACTAGAGTGGGAGGTGACAAAAGCTGGCAACCTCATGATCAGCCAAAACATTATGACCGCCCCATGAAAAAAAAAAAAAAATTTTTGGAAAAAATATATATATTTTTGAAAAAAAAAAATAATTTTTGAAAAAAAAAAATAATTTTTGAAAAAAAATAAATAATTTTTGAAAAAAAAAATCATTTTTGAAAAAAAAAATTCGTTTTTGAAAAAAAAAAAATCATTTTTGAAAAAAAAAATCATTTTTGAAAAAAAAATCAATTCATTTTTGTAAAAAAAAATCATTTTGAAAAAAAAATCATAATTTTTGAAAAAAAAAAAAAAAAACTTTTGTAAAAAAAATGTTCAGCTCTTTCAGCTAATGATGGGACTTCAACTTTTTTACTACTATTTATACTTTTTAAAATATTAGGCTTTTTAACACTTTTCAGTTACTCCGCCCACTCCAACCACACAACAGTTACTCAAGCCACTCCTCCCAGTTACTCCGCCCACTCCAGTTGTAGAGGCAAGAACACTTTTCACAATTTCCCCATAAATTGTACCTTTTCTAGTTCTTCTTATTATTATTATCATGGGAAATGTGAGATGGTTGGTGAATAGGGTAGATGAGCCAATGGTGTTAGTTCAGATTTCACGGGAACTTCATTAGTGTAGCATTGGGTGTTGTCCGGAAAGGCGGCAGAACAGAGATATTCCCGGTCACCATGTTAATGTAAGTGGTTTCCAGATTGTTAGAGCGGGCATGGACCGGGCAATGAGTGGTAAGAGGAAGGGGGGGGCTTGTTGTTTTTGTTAACAATAGACGGTGCAACCCTCGATCGCATAAAGTGTCTGCTGTCCAGATACAGAATTATTGATTGGAGGGCGTCCGCCATATTACCTTCCTAGGGAAATTCCGCATGTTATTGACGTGAAGTTTATATCCCACCTTCTTGTTAAAAATGAGGTGTGTTACAATGAATATTTGTTGTTGTAACACTGATCCTCCTCCCGGCCAAGCGGGTTTTAAGACCTGTCACCCGAATGGCTGAAAAGACAGGCGATCCTATTGGACGCCTAGGGGGAGGGGAGGAGACGCACGGCCACCGAGATGGAGGAATGGAGGAGATGTCCGATCCCACTGGCCGATACCCGCCAACTAGATGGGGTAATGCCCCGTACACACGGTCGGATTTTCCGATGGAAAATGGGCGATCGGAGCGTGTTATCAGATTTTCCGACCGTGTGTGGGCTCCATCGGACTTTTCCATCGGAATTTATGACACACAAAGTTGGAGAGCAGGCTATAAAATTTTCCAACAATAAAATCCGATCCCTTAAATTCCGATCGTGTGTACACAAAAATCCGACGCACAAAGTGCCATGCATGCTCAGAATAAATTAAGAGATGAAAGCTGTTGGCTACTGCCCCGTTTGTAGTCCCAACGTACGTGTTTTACATCACCGTGTTCAGAACGATCGGATTTTCCGACAACTTTGTGTGACCGTGTGTATGCAAGACAAGTTTGAGCCAACATCCGTCGGAAAAAATCCTAGGATTTTGTTTTCGGAATGTGCGATCAATGTCCGATCGTGTGTACGGGGCATTAGACAATGAGCGGGCGGGGGGGGGGGCCTGGGGGGTTTGAGGTGCCGCCGGCTGCTGGGAGTGGCGGTTATTTGCCGCCCCCCCCCAAAGAAAAAAAAAGCACCAGCCGCCACTGGTTCTGAGGAGACTTAAAGCCGAGTTCCCACTTAAAAAATAAAATTAAAAGTCATCAGCTACAAATACTGCTTAATAATCGGACACTTACCTGTCCCAGGGTCCAGCGATGCGGGGGATCGAAGCTCCGCTCGTCTCCCCCTCCGCTCAGCGGCACCGGCATTTTAACTGTTGGCCCCCAGCTGTGGCTTCACAGCCGGGCACCCATTGCACATGCGCAAGCCGTGCGCCGTCACTGGCCGCACAATCATCTGTCACGTGTCCCAGATGATTGACAAGAGGGAGAGCTGATCTCCCTTCCTGCGCCGAGGGAAGTGACGTCAGGAGCCCAGGCGCTGAAGGAGGCAGATTACGAGGGACCCCCTAGCAACAGGCATTAAAGAGGTGAGTAAAAAAAAAATTCTCCAAATGTTTTTTTTTTTTTTTAGCACATTAATATTTTTTTTTTTTTTGGGGGGGGTGGAACTCCGCTTTAAGACAGGAAAAAAGTCTGGCTCTGATGACATTAGTCACAGGGTGCTCGGGGTGTGCGCAGACATCAGCGGGGGGTCTTGGCGACTTTTTAACCTGAGCCTGAAGCCCGGTACACACGGATCGAATGTTGGGAGAGATCGGCCGCTTCAATAAATATCAGCAGACATTCGTCAGAGTGAGAGCAACAATTCCAGCACAAGTCCTCCTCTGTAACTCTAAACTGGTAACCATTAAAAATGTTTAAAGCGTCGCCTATGAAGATTTTTAAGTACCGAAGGTTGTCGCCATTCCACGAGCGGGCGCCATTTTAGACCGTAACATGTTAGGGATCTATTTACTCGGCGTAACATCATCTTTCATAATATACAAAAAATATTGGGCTAACTTTACTGTTTAATTTTTTTTTTTATTCAGCGAAGTGTATTTGTTTCCCAAAAAATTGCCTTTCGAAGACCGCTGCCCGCAAATACCGTGTGATTCTTTGCTAAAAATATATATATATATAATATTTGGGGGTTCTAAGTCATTTTCTAGCAAAAAATATTGATCTAACTTGTAAACAACAAATGTCGGAAATAGGTTTGGCCCTTAAGTGGTTGTAAACCCTCAGAGGGTGATACACAGAGATGAGACAAATCCTCCTAAATAGGTTGCACCTGTTTATCTTTAGCCCTCTCTTCTCTACATCCATTCAAAGTGCTGAATTATGAAGCTTGTCTGAGAGTTCAGAAAAAAAGGGGGCGGAGAACTGAAGTTACAGTTAGTCTGCCAAGGTAAATGAGGAAAATTCTGTCCTGACCTGTCACCGCCTATTAGTATCACATGGGATGTTTACATTCATTATAGACCCCAGATCTCTCCATAAAGAGGACCTGTCACTGTCTATTACTGTCACATGGGATGTTTACATTCATTATAGACCCCAGATCTCTCCATAAAGAGGACCTGTCACCTCCTATTAGTGTCACATGGGATGTTTACATTCATTATAGACCCCAGATCTCTCCATAAAGAGTACCTGTCACCTCCTATTACTGTCACATGGGATGTTTACATTCATTATAGACCCCAGATCTCTCCATAAAGAGGACCTGTCACCTCCTATTACTGTCACATGGGATGTTTACATTCATTATAGACCCCAGATCTCTCCATAAAGAGGACCTGTCACCCCCTATTACTGTCACATGGGATGTTTACATTATAGACCCCAGATCTCTCCATAAAGAGGACCTGTCACCACCTATTACTGTCACATGGGATGTTTACATTCATTATAGACCCCAGATCTCTCCATAAAGAGGACCTGTCACCCCCTATTACTGTCACATGGGATGTTTACATTATAGACCCCAGATCTCTCCATAAAGAGGACCTGTCACCACCTATTACTGTCACATGGGATGTTTACATTCATTATAGACCCCAGATCTCTCCATAAAGAGGACCTTTCACCTCCTATTACTGTCACATGGGATGTTTACATTCATTATAGACCCCAGATCTCTCCATAAAGAGGACCTGTCACCACCTATTACTGTCACATGGGATGTTTACATTCATTATAGACCCCAGATCTCTCCATAAAGAGGACCTGTCACCTCCTATTACTGTCACATGGGATGTTTACATTTATTATAGACCCCAGATCTCTCCATAAAGAGGACCTGTCACCGTCTATTACTGTCACATGGGATGTTTACATTCATTATAGACCCCAGATCTCTCCATAAAGAGGACCTGTCACCTTCTATTACTGTCACATGGGATGTTTACATTCATTATAGACCCCAGATCTCTCCATAAAGAGGACCTGTCACCTCCTATTACTGTCACATGGGATGTTTACATTATAGACCCCAGATCTCTCCATAAAGAGGACCTGTCACCGCCTATTAGTATCACATGGGATGTTTACATTCATTATAGACCCCAGATCTCTCCATAAAGAGGACCTGTCACCTCCTATTACTGTCACATGGGATGTTTACATTTATTATAGACCCCAGATCTCTCCATAAAGAGGACCTGTCACCTCCTATAACTGTCACATGGGATGTTTACATTCATTATAGACCCCAGATCTCTCCATAAAGAGGACCTGTCACCTCCTATTACTGTCACATGGGATGTTTACATTCATTATAGACCCCAGATCTCTCCATAAAGAGGACCTTTCACCTCCTATTACTGTCACATGGGATGTTTACATTATAGACCCCAGATCTCTCCATAAAGAGGACCTGTCACCATCTATTACTGTCACATGGGATGTTTACATTCATTATAGACCCCAGATCTCTCCATAAAGAGGACCTGTCACCTCCTATTACTGTCACATGGGATGTTTACATTTATTATAGACCCCAGATCTCTCCATAAAGAGGACCTGTCACCTCCTATTACTGTCACATGGGATGTTTACATTCATTATAGACCCCAGATCTCTCCATAAAGAGGACCTGTCACCTCCTATTACTGTCACATGGGATGTTTACATTCATTATAGACCCCAGATCTCTCCATAAAGAGGACCTGTCACCATCTATTACTGTCACATGGGATGTTTACATTCATTATAGACCCCAGATCTCTCCATAAAGAGGACCTGTCACCTCCTATTACTGTCACATGGGATGTTTACATTTATTATAGACCCCAGATCTCTCCATAAAGAGGACCTGTCACCTCCTATTACTGTCACATGGGATGTTTCATTTCATTATAGACCCCAGATCTCTCCATAAAGAGGACCTGTCACCTCCTATTACTGTCACATGGGATGTTTACATTCATTATAGACCCCAGATCTCTCCATAAAGAGGACCTGTCACCTCCTATTACTGTCACATGGGATGTTTACATTTATTATAGACCCCAGATCTCTCCATAAAGAGGACCTGTCACCTCCTATAACTGTCACATGGGATGTTTACATTCATTATAGACCCCAGATCTCTCCATAAAGAGGACCTGTCACCTCCTATTACTGTCACATGGGATGTTTACATTTATTATAGACCCCAGATCTCTCCATAAAGAGGACCTGTCACCTCCTATAACTGTCACATGGGATGTTTACATTCATTATAGACCCCAGATCTCTCCATAAAGAGGACCTGTCACCTCCTATTACTGTCACATGGGATGTTTACATTCATTATAGACCCCAGATCTCTCCATAAAGAGGACCTTTCACCTCCTATTACTGTCACATGGGATGTTTACATTATAGACCCCAGATCTCTCCATAAAGAGGACCTGTCACCATCTATTACTGTCACATGGGATGTTTACATTTATTATAGACCCCAGATCTCTCCATAAAGAGGACCTGTCACCGCCTATTAGTATCACATGGGATGTTTACATTCATTATAGACCCCAGATCTCTCCATAAAGAGGACCTGTCACCTCCTATTACTGTCACATGGGATGTTTACATTTATTATAGACCCCAGATCTCTCCATAAAGAGGACCTGTCACCTCCTATAACTGTCACATGGGATGTTTACATTCATTATAGACCCCAGATCTCTCCATAAAGAGGACCTGTCACCTCCTATTACTGTCACATGGGATGTTTACATTCATTATAGACCCCAGATCTCTCCATAAAGAGGACCTTTCACCTCCTATTACTGTCACATGGGATGTTTACATTATAGACCCCAGATCTCTCCATAAAGAGGACCTGTCACCATCTATTACTGTCACATGGGATGTTTACATTCATTATAGACCCCAGATCTCTCCATAAAGAGGACCTGTCACCTCCTATTACTGTCACATGGGATGTTTACATTTATTATAGACCCCAGATCTCTCCATAAAGAGGACCTGTCACCTCCTATTACTGTCACATGGGATGTTTACATTCATTATAGACCCCAGATCTCTCCATAAAGAGGACCTGTCACCTCCTATTACTGTCACATGGGATGTTTACATTCATTATAGACCCCAGATCTCTCCATAAAGAGGACCTGTCACCATCTATTACTGTCACATGGGATGTTTACATTCATTATAGACCCCAGATCTCTCCATAAAGAGGACCTGTCACCTCCTATTACTGTCACATGGGATGTTTACATTTATTATAGACCCCAGATCTCTCCATAAAGAGGACCTGTCACCTCCTATTACTGTCACATGGGATGTTTCATTTCATTATAGACCCCAGATCTCTCCATAAAGAGGACCTGTCACCTCCTATTACTGTCACATGGGATGTTTACATTCATTATAGACCCCAGATCTCTCCATAAAGAGGACCTGTCACTGTCTATTACTGTCACATGGCATGTTTACATTCATTATAGACCCCAGATCTCTCCATAAAGAGGACCTGTCACCACCTATTACTGTCACATGGGATGTTTACATTCATTATAGACCCCACTCTCCATAAAGAGGACCTGTCACTGTCTATTACTGTCACATGGGATGTTTACATTCATTATAGACCCCAGATCTCTCCATAAAGAGGACCTGTCACCACCTATTACTGTCACATGGGATGTTTACATTCATTATAGACCCCAGATCTCTCCATAAAGAGGACCTGTCACCATCTATTACTGTCACATGGGATGTTTACATTCATTATAGACCCCAGATCTCTCCATAAAGAGAACCTGTCACCGTCATTACTGTCACATGGGATGTTTACATTCATTATAGACCCCAGATCTCTCCATAAAGAGGACCTGTCACCACCTATTACTGTCACATGGGATGTTTACATTCATTATAGACCCCAGATCTCTCCATAAAGAGGACCTGTCACTGTCTATTACTGTCACATGGGATGTTTACATTCATTATAGACCCCAGATCTCTCCATAAAGAGGACCTGTCACCTCCTATTACTGTCACATGGGATGTTTACATTCATTATAGACCCCACTCTCCATAAAGAGGACCTGTCACTGTCTATTACTGTCACATGGGATGTTTACATTCATTATAGACCCCAGATCTCTCCATAAAGAGGACCTGTCACCGTCTATTACTGTCACATGGGATGTTTACATTCATTATAGACCCCAGATCTCTCCATAAAGAGGACCTGTCACTGTCTATTACTGTCACATGGGATGTTTACATTCATTATAGACCCCAGATCTCTCCATAAAGAGGACCTGTCACTGTCTATTACTGTCACATGGCATGTTTACATTCATTATAGACCCCAGATCTCTCCATAAAGAGGACCTGTCACCACCTATTACTGTCACATGGGATGTTTACATTCATTATAGACCCCACTCTCCATAAAGAGGACCTGTCACTGTCTATTACTGTCACATGGGATGTTTACATTCATTATAGACCCCAGATCTCTCCATAAAGAGGACCTGTCACTGTCTATTACTGTCACATGGCATGTTTACATTCATTATAGACCCCAGATCTCTCCATAAAGAGGACCTGTCACCACCTATTACTGTCACATGGGATGTTTACATTCATTATAGACCCCAGATCTCTCCATAAAGAGGACCTGTCACCATCTATTACTGTCACATGGGATGTTTACATTCATTATAGACCCCAGATCTCTCCATAAAGAGAACCTGTCACCGTCATTACTGTCACATGGGATGTTTACATTCATTATAGACCCCAGATCTCTCCATAAAGAGGACCTGTCACCACCTATTACTGTCACATGGGATGTTTACATTCATTATAGACCCCAGATCTCTCCATAAAGAGGACCTGTCACTGTCTATTACTGTCACATGGGATGTTTACATTCATTATAGACCCCAGATCTCTCCATAAAGAGGACCTGTCACCTCCTATTACTGTCACATGGGATGTTTACATTCATTATAGACCCCACTCTCCATAAAGAGGACCTGTCACTGTCTATTACTGTCACATGGGATGTTTACATTCATTATAGACCCCAGATCTCTCCATAAAGAGGACCTGTCACCGTCTATTACTGTCACATGGGATGTTTACATTCATTATAGACCCCAGATCTCTCCATAAAGAGGACCTGTCACCGTCTATTACTGTCACATGGGATGTTTACATTCATTATAGACCCCAGATCTCTCCATAAAGAGGACCTGTCACCTCCTATTACTGTCACATGGGATGTTTACATTCATTATAGACCCCAGATCTCTCCATAAAGAGGACCTGTCACTGTCTATTACTGTCACATGGGATGTTTACATTCATTATAGACCCCAGATCTCTCCATAAAGAGGACCTGTCACCGTCTATTACTGTCACATGGGATGTTTACATTTATTATAGACCCCAGATCTCTCCATAAAGAGGACCTGTCACTGTCTATTACTGTCACATGGGATGTTTACATTCATTATAGACCCCAGATCTCTCCATAAAGAGGACCTGTCACCGTCTATTACTGTCACATGGGATGTTTACATTCATTATAGACCCCAGATCTCTCCATAAAGAGGACCTGTCACCTCCTATTACTGTCACATGGGATGTTTACATTCATTATAGACCCCAGATCTCTCCATAAAGAGGACCTGTCACTGTCTATTACTGTCACATGGGATGTTTACATTCATTATAGACCCCAGATCTCTCCATAAAGAGGACCTGTCACCTCCTATTACTGTCACATGGGATGTTTACATTCATTATAGACCCCAGATCTCTCCATAAAGAGGACCTGTCACTGTCTATTACTGTCACATGGGATGTTTACATTCATTATAGACCCCAGATCTCTCCATAAAGAGGACCTGTCACCGTCTATTACTGTCACATGGGATGTTTACATTCATTATAGACCCCAGATCTCTCCATAAAGAGGACCTGTCACTGTCTATTACTGTCACATGGGATGTTTACATTCATTATAGACCCCAGATCTCTCCATAAAGAGGACCTGTCACCCCCTATTACTGTCACATGGGATGTTTACATTCATTATAGACCCCAGATCTCTCCATAAAGAGGACCTGTCACCATCTATTACTGTCACATGGGATGTTTACATTCATTATAGACCCCAGATCTCTCCATAAAGAGGACCTGTCACCATCTATTACTGTCACATGGGATGTTTACATTCATTATAGATCCCAGATCTCTCCATAAAGAGGACCTGTCACCTCCTATTACTGTCACATGGGATGTTTCATTTCATTATAGACCCCAGATCTCTCCATAAAGAGGACCTGTCACTGTCTATTACTGTCACATGGGATGTTTACATTCATTATAGACCCCAGATCTCTCCATAAAGAGGACCTGTCACCTCCTATTACTGTCACATGGGATGTTTACATTCATTATAGACCCCAGATCTCTCCATAAAGAGGACCTGTCACTGTCTATTACTGTCACATGGGATGTTTACATTCATTATAGACCCCAGATCTCTCCATAAAGAGGACCTGTCACCGCCTATTACTGTCACATGGGATGTTTACATTCATTATAGACCCCGGATCTCTCCATAAAGAGGACCTGTCACCTCCTATTACTGTCACATGTGATGTTTACATTCATTATAGACCCCAGATCTCTCCATAAAGAGGACCTGTCACCTCCTATTACTGTCACATGGGATGTTTACATTCATTATAGACCCCAGATCCCTCCATAAAGAGGACCTGTCACCACCTATTACTGTCACATGGGATGTTTACATTCATTATAGACCTCAGATCTCTCCATAAAGAGGACCTGTCACTGTCTATTACTGTCACATGGGATGTTTACTTTCATTATAGACCCCAGATCTCTCCATAAAGAGGACCTGTCACCTCCTATTACTGTCACATGGGATGTTTACATTCATTATAGACCCCAGATCTCTCCATAAAGAGGACCTGTCACTGTCTATTACTGTCACATGGGATGTTTACATTTATTATAGACCCCAGATCTCTCCATAAAGAGGACCTGTCACCTCCTATTACTGTCACATGGGATGTTTACATTCATTATAGACCCCAGATCTCTCCATAAAGAGGACCCGTCACCCCCTATTACTGTCACATGGAATGTTTACTTTCATTATAGACCCCAGATCTCTCCATAAAGAGGACCTGTCACCTCCTATTACTGTCACATGGGATGTTTACATTCATTATAGACCCCACTCTCCATAAAGAGGACCTGTCACTGTCTATTACTGTCACATGGGATGTTTACATTCATTATAGACCCCAGATCTCTCCATAAAGAGGACCTGTCACCGTCTATTACTGTCACATGGGATGTTTACATTCATTATAGACCCCAGATCTCTCCATAAAGAGGACCTGTCACTGTCTATTACTGTCACATGGGATGTTTACATTCATTATAGACCCCAGATCTCTCCATAAAGAGGACCTGTCACCGCCTATTACTGTCACATGGGATGTTTACATTCATTATAGACCCCAGATCTCTCCATAAAGAGGACCTGTCACCACCTATTACTGTCACATGGGATGTTTACATTCATTATAGACCCCAGATCTCTCCATAAAGAGGACCTGTCACCGTCTATTACTGTCACATGGGATGTTTACATTCATTATAGACCCCACTCTCCATAAAGAGGACCTGTCACTGTCTATTACTGTCACATGGGATGTTTACATTCATTATAGACCCCAGATCTCTCCATAAAGAGGACCTGTCACCGCCTATTACTGTCACATGGGATGTTTACATTCATTATAGACCCCAGATCTCTCCATAAAGAGGACCTGTCACCACCTATTACTGTCACATGAGATGTTTACATTCATTATAGACCCCAGATCTCTCCATAAAGAGGACCTGTCACCGTCTATTACTGTCACATGGGATGTTTACATTCATTATAGACCCCAGATCTCTCCATAAAGAGGACCTGTCACCTCCTATAACTGTCACATGGGATGTTTACATTCATTATAGACCCCAGATCTCTCCATAAAGAGGACCTGTCACCTCCTATTACTGTCACATGGGATGTTTACATTTATTATAGACCCCAGATCTCTCCATAAAGAGGACCTGTCACCTCCTATTACTGTCACATGGGATGTTTACATTCATTATAGACCCCAGATCTCTCCATAAAGAGGACCTGTCACCTCCTATTACTGTCACATGGGATGTTTACATTCATTATAGACCCCAGATCTCTCCATAAAGAGGACCTGTCACCATCTATTACTGTCACATGGGATGTTTACATTCATTATAGACCCCAGATCTCTCCATAAAGAGGACCTGTCACCTCCTATTACTGTCACATGGGATGTTTACATTCATTATAGACCCCAAATCTCTCCATAAAGAGGACCTGTCACCTCCTATTACTGTCACATGGGATGTTTACATTCATTATAGACCCCAGATCTCTCCATAAAGAGGACCTGTCACCTCCTATTACTGTCACATGGGATGTTTACATTCATTATAGACCCCAGATCTCTCCATAAAGAGGACCTGTCACCTCCTATTACTGTCACATGGGATGTTTCATTTCATTATAGACCCCAGATCTCTCCATAAAGAGGACCTGTCACCTCCTATTACTGTCACATGGGATGTTTACATTCATTATAGACCCCAGATCTCTCCATAAAGAGGACCTGTCACCGTCTATTACTGTCACATGGGATGTTTACATTCATTATAGACCCCAGATCTCTCCATAAAGAGGACCTGTCACTGTCTATTACTGTCACATGGCATGTTTACATTCATTATAGACCCCAGATCTCTCCATAAAGAGGACCTGTCACCACCTATTACTGTCACATGGGATGTTTACATTCATTATAGACCCCAGATCTCTCCATAAAGAGGACCTGTCACCATCTATTACTGTCACATGGGATGTTTACATTCATTATAGACCCCAGATCTCTCCATAAAGAGAACCTGTCACCGTCATTACTGTCACATGGGATGTTTACATTCATTATAGACCCCAGATCTCTCCATAAAGAGGACCTGTCACCACCTATTACTGTCACATGGGATGTTTACATTCATTATAGACCCCAGATCTCTCCATAAAGAGGACCTGTCACTGTCTATTACTGTCACATGGGATGTTTACATTCATTATAGACCCCAGATCTCTCCATAAAGAGGGCCTGTCACCTCCTATTACTGTCACATGGGATGTTTACATTCATTATAGACCCCACTCTCCATAAAGAGGACCTGTCACTGTCTATTACTGTCACATGGGATGTTTACATTCATTATAGACCCCAGATCTCTCCATAAAGAGGACCTGTCACCGTCTATTACTGTCACATGGGATGTTTACATTCATTATAGACCCCAGATCTCTCCATAAAGAGGACCTGTCACTGTCTATTACTGTCACATGGGATGTTTACATTCATTATAGACCCCAGATCTCTCCATAAAGAGGACCTGTCACCGTCTATTACTGTCACATGGGATGTTTACATTCATTATAGACCCCAGATCTCTCCATAAAGAGGACCTGTCACCGTCTATTACTGTCACATGGGATGTTTACATTCATTATAGACCCCAGATTTCTCCATAAAGAGGACCTGTCACCTCCTATAACTGTCACATGGGATGTTTACATTCATTATAGACCCCACTCTCCATAAAGAGGACCTGTCACTGTCTATTACTGTCACATGGGATGTTTACATTCATTATAGACCCCAGATCTCTCCATAAAGAGGACCTGTCACCGTCTATTACTGTCACATGGGATGTTTACATTCATTATAGACCCCAGATCTCTCCATAAAGAGGACCTGTCACTGTCTATTACTGTCACATGGGATGTTTACATTCATTATAGACCCCAGATCTCTCCATAAAGAGGACCTGTCACCGTCTATTACTGTCACATGGGATGTTTACATTCATTATAGACCCCAGATCTCTCCATAAAGAGGACCTGTCACCTCCTATTACTGTCACATGGGATGTTTACATTCATTATAGACCCCAGATCTCTCCATAAAGAGGACCTGTCACTGTCTATTACTGTCACATGGGATGTTTACATTCATTATAGACCCCAGATCTCTCCATAAAGAGGACCTGTCACCTCCTATTACTGTCACATGGGATGTTTACATTCTTTATAGACCCCAGATCTCTCCATAAAGAGGACCTGTCACTGTCTATTACTGTCACATGGGATGTTTACATTCATTATAGACCCCAGATCTCTCCATAAAGAGGACCTGTCACCGTCTATTACTGTCACATGGGATGTTTACATTCATTATAGACCCCAGATCTCTCCATAAAGAGGACCTGTCACTGTCTATTACTGTCACATGGGATGTTTACATTCATTATAGACCCCAGATCTCTCCATAAAGAGGACCTGTCACCCCCTATTACTGTCACATGGGATGTTTATATTCATTATAGACCCCAGATCTCTCCATAAAGAGGACCTGTCACCATCTATTACTGTCACATGGGATGTTTACATTCATTATAGACCCCAGATCTCTCCATAAAGAGGACCTGTCACCATCTATTACTGTCACATGGGATGTTTACATTCATTATAGATCCCAGATCTCTCCATAAAGAGGACCTGTCACCTCCTATTACTGTCACATGGGATGTTTCATTTCATTATAGACCCCAGATCTCTCCATAAAGAGGACCTGTCACTGTCTATTACTGTCACATGGGATGTTTACATTCATTATAGACCCCAGATCTCTCCATAAAGAGGACCTGTCACCTCCTATTACTGTCACATGGGATGTTTACATTCATTATAGACCCCAGATCTCTCCATAAAGAGGACCTGTCACTGTCTATTACTGTCACATGGGATGTTTACATTCATTATAGACCCCAGATCTCTCCATAAAGAGGACCTGTCACCGCCTATTACTGTCACATGGGATGTTTACATTCATTATAGACCCCGGATCTCTCCATAAAGAGGACCTGTCACCTCCTATTACTGTCACATGGGATGTTTACATTCATTATAGACCCCAGATCTCTCCATAAAGAGGACCTGTCACCTCCTATTACTGTCACATGGGATGTTTACATTCATTATAGACCCCAGATCCCTCCATAAAGAGGACCTGTCACCACGTATTACTGTCACATGGGATGTTTACATTCATTATAGACCTCAGATCTCTCCATAAAGAGGACCTGTCACTGTCTATTACTGTCACATGGGATGTTTACTTTCATTATAGACCCCAGATCTCTCCATAAAGAGGACCTGTCACCTCCTATTACTGTCACATGGGATGTTTACATTCATTATAGACCCCAGATCTCTCCATAAAGAGGACCCGTCACCCCCTATTACTGTCACATGGAATGTTTACTTTCATTATAGACCCCAGATCTCTCCATAAAGAGGACCTGTCACCTCCTATTACTGTCACATGGGATGTTTACATTCATTATAGACCCCACTCTCCATAAAGAGGACCTGTCACTGTCTATTACTGTCACATGGGATGTTTACATTCATTATAGACCCCAGATCTCTCCATAAAGAGGACCTGTCACCGTCTATTACTGTCACATGGGATGTTTACATTCATTATAGACCCCAGATCTCTCCATAAAGAGGACCTGTCACTGTCTATTACTGTCACATGGGATGTTTACATTCATTATAGACCCCAGATCTCTCCATAAAGAGGACCTGTCACCGTCTATTACTGTCACATGGGATGTTTACATTCATTATAGACCCCAGATCTCTCCATAAAGAGGACCTGTCACTGTCTATTACTGTCACATGGGATGTTTACATTCATTATAGACCCCAGATCTCTCCATAAAGAGGACCTGTCACCTCCTATAACTGTCACATGGGATGTTTACATTCATTATAGACCCCACTCTCCATAAAGAGGACCTGTCACTGTCTATTACTGTCACATGGGATGTTTACATTCATTATAGACCCCAGATCTCTCCATAAAGAGGACCTGTCACCGCCTATTACTGTCACATGGGATGTTTACATTCATTATAGACCCCAGATCTCTCCATAAAGAGGACCTGTCACCACCTATTACTGTCACATGGGATGTTTACATTCATTATAGACCCCAGATCTCTCCATAAAGAGGACCTGTCACCGTCTATTACTGTCACATGGGATGTTTACATTCATTATAGACCCCAGATCTCTCCATAAAGAGGACCTGTCACCTCCTATAACTGTCACATGGGATGTTTACATTCATTATAGACCCCAGATCTCTCCATAAAGAGGACCTGTCACCTCCTATTACTGTCACATGGGATGTTTACATTTATTATAGACCCCAGATCTCTCCATAAAGAGGACCTGTCACCTCCTATTACTGTCACATGGGATGTTTACATTCATTATAGACCCCAGATCTCTCCATAAAGAGGACCTGTCACCTCCTATTACTGTCACATGGGATGTTTACATTCATTATAGACCCCAGATCTCTCCATAAAGAGGACCTGTCACCATCTATTACTGTCACATGGGATGTTTACATTCATTATAGACCCCAGATCTCTCCATAAAGAGGACCTGTCACCTCCTATTACTGTCACATGGGATGTTTACATTCATTATAGACCCCAAATCTCTCCATAAAGAGGACCTGTCACCTCCTATTACTGTCACATGGGATGTTTACATTCATTATAGACCCCAGATCTCTCCATAAAGAGGACCTGTCACCTCCTATTACTGTCACATGGGATGTTTACATTCATTATAGACCCCAGATCTCTCCATAAAGAGGACCTGTCACCTCCTATTACTGTCACATGGGATGTTTCATTTCATTATAGACCCCAGATCTCTCCATAAAGAGGACCTGTCACCTCCTATTACTGTCACATGGGATGTTTACATTCATTATAGACCCCAGATCTCTCCATAAAGAGGACCTGTCACCGTCTATTACTGTCACATGGGATGTTTACATTCATTATAGACCCCAGATCTCTCCATAAAGAGGACCTGTCACTGTCTATTACTGTCACATGGCATGTTTACATTCATTATAGACCCCAGATCTCTCCATAAAGAGGACCTGTCACCACCTATTACTGTCACATGGGATGTTTACATTCATTATAGACCCCAGATCTCTCCATAAAGAGGACCTGTCACCATCTATTACTGTCACATGGGATGTTTACATTCATTATAGACCCCAGATCTCTCCATAAAGAGAACCTGTCACCGTCATTACTGTCACATGGGATGTTTACATTCATTATAGACCCCAGATCTCTCCATAAAGATGACCTGTCACCACCTATTACTGTCACATGGGATGTTTACATTCATTATAGACCCCAGATCTCTCCATAAAGAGGACCTGTCACTGTCTATTACTGTCACATGGGATGTTTACATTCATTATAGACCCCAGATCTCTCCATAAAGAGGGCCTGTCACCTCCTATTACTGTCACATGGGATGTTTACATTCATTATAGACCCCACTCTCCATAAAGAGGACCTGTCACTGTCTATTACTGTCACATGGGATGTTTACATTCATTATAGACCCCAGATCTCTCCATAAAGAGGACCTGTCACCGTCTATTACTGTCACATGGGATGTTTACATTCATTATAGACCCCAGATCTCTCCATAAAGAGGACCTGTCACTGTCTATTACTGTCACATGGGATGTTTACATTCATTATAGACCCCAGATCTCTCCATAAAGAGGACCTGTCACCGTCTATTACTGTCACATGGGATGTTTACATTCATTATAGACCCCAGATCTCTCCATAAAGAGGACCTGTCACCGTCTATTACTGTCACATAGGATGTTTACATTCATTATAGACCCCAGATCTCTCCATAAAGAGGACCTGTCACCTCCTATAACTGTCACATGGGATGTTTACATTCATTATAGACCCCACTCTCCATAAAGAGGACCTGTCACTGTCTATTACTGTCACATGGGATGTTTACATTCATTATAGACCCCAGATCTCTCCATAAAGAGGACCTGTCACCGTCTATTACTGTCACATGGGATGTTTACATTCATTATAGACCCCAGATCTCTCCATAAAGAGGACCTGTCACTGTCTATTACTGTCACATGGGATGTTTACATTCATTATAGACCCCAGATCTCTCCATAAAGAGGACCTGTCACCGTCTATTACTGTCACATGGGATGTTTACATTCATTATAGACCCCAGATCTCTCCATAAAGAGGACCTGTCACCTCCTATTACTGTCACATGGGATGTTTACATTCATTATAGACCCCAGATCTCTCCATAAAGAGGACCTGTCACTGTCTATTACTGTCACATGGGATGTTTACATTCATTATAGACCCCAGATCTCTCCATAAAGAGGACCTGTCACCTCCTATTACTGTCACATGGGATGTTTACATTCATTATAGACCCCAGATCTCTCCATAAAGAGGACCTGTCACTGTCTATTACTGTCACATGGGATGTTTACACTCATTATAGACCCCAGATCTCTCCATAAAGAGGACCTGTCACCGTCTATTACTGTCACATGGGATGTTTACATTCATTATAGACCCCAGATCTCTCCATAAAGAGGACCTGTCACTGTCTATTACTGTCACATGGGATGTTTACATTCATTATAGACCCCAGATCTCTCCATAAAGAGGACCTGTCACCCCCTATTACTGTCACATGGGATGTTTACATTCATTATAGACCCCAGATCTCTCCATAAAGAGGACCTGTCACCATCTATTACTGTCACATGGGATGTTTACATTCATTATAGACCCCAGATCTCTCCATAAAGAGGACCTGTCACCATCTATTACTGTCACATGGGATGTTTACATTCATTATAGATCCCAGATCTCTCCATAAAGAGGACCTGTCACCTCCTATTACTGTCACATGGGATGTTTACATTCATTATAGACCCCAGATCTCTCCATAAAGAGAACCTGTCACCGTCATTACTGTCACATGGGATGTTTACATTCATTATAGACCCCAGATCTCTCCATAAAGAGGACCTGTCACCACCTATTACTGTCACATGGGATGTTTACATTCATTATAGACCCCAGATCTCTCCATAAAGAGGACCTGTCACTGTCTATTACTGTCACATGGGATGTTTACATTCATTATAGACCCCAGATCTCTCCATAAAGAGGGCCTGTCACCTCCTATTACTGTCACATGGGATGTTTACATTCATTATAGACCCCACTCTCCATAAAGAGGACCTGTCACTGTCTATTACTGTCACATGGGATGTTTACATTCATTATAGACCCCAGATCTCTCCATAAAGAGGACCTGTCACCGTCTATTACTGTCACATGGGATGTTTACATTCATTATAGACCCCAGATCTCTCCATAAAGAGGACCTGTCACTGTCTATTACTGTCACATGGGATGTTTACATTCATTATAGACCCCAGATCTCTCCATAAAGAGGACCTGTCACCGTCTATTACTGTCACATGGGATGTTTACATTCATTATAGACCCCAGATCTCTCCATAAAGAGGACCTGTCACCGTCTATTACTGTCACATGGGATGTTTACATTCATTATAGACCCCAGATTTCTCCATAAAGAGGACCTGTCACCTCCTATAACTGTCACATGGGATGTTTACATTCATTATAGACCCCACTCTCCATAAAGAGGACCTGTCACTGTCTATTACTGTCACATGGGATGTTTACATTCATTATAGACCCCAGATCTCTCCATAAAGAGGACCTGTCACCGTCTATTACTGTCACATGGGATGTTTACATTCATTATAGACCCCAGATCTCTCCATAAAGAGGACCTGTCACTGTCTATTACTGTCACATGGGATGTTTACATTCATTATAGACCCCAGATCTCTCCATAAAGAGGACCTGTCACCGTCTATTACTGTCACATGGGATGTTTACATTCATTATAGACCCCAGATCTCTCCATAAAGAGGACCTGTCACCTCCTATTACTGTCACATGGGATGTTTACATTCATTATAGACCCCAGATCTCTCCATAAAGAGGACCTGTCACTGTCTATTACTGTCACATGGGATGTTTACATTCATTATAGACCCCAGATCTCTCCATAAAGAGGACCTGTCACCTCCTATTACTGTCACATGGGATGTTTACATTCTTTATAGACCCCAGATCTCTCCATAAAGAGGACCTGTCACTGTCTATTACTGTCACATGGGATGTTTACATTCATTATAGACCCCAGATCTCTCCATAAAGAGGACCTGTCACCGTCTATTACTGTCACATGGGATGTTTACATTCATTATAGACCCCAGATCTCTCCATAAAGAGGACCTGTCACTGTCTATTACTGTCACATGGGATGTTTACATTCATTATAGACCCCAGATCTCTCCATAAAGAGGACCTGTCACCCCCTATTACTGTCACATGGGATGTTTATATTCATTATAGACCCCAGATCTCTCCATAAAGAGGACCTGTCACCATCTATTACTGTCACATGGGATGTTTACATTCATTATAGACCCCAGATCTCTCCATAAAGAGGACCTGTCACCATCTATTACTGTCACATGGGATGTTTACATTCATTATAGATCCCAGATCTCTCCATAAAGAGGACCTGTCACCTCCTATTACTGTCACATGGGATGTTTCATTTCATTATAGACCCCAGATCTCTCCATAAAGAGGACCTGTCACTGTCTATTACTGTCACATGGGATGTTTACATTCATTATAGACCCCAGATCTCTCCATAAAGAGGACCTGTCACCTCCTATTACTGTCACATGGGATGTTTACATTCATTATAGACCCCAGATCTCTCCATAAAGAGGACCTGTCACTGTCTATTACTGTCACATGGGATGTTTACATTCATTATAGACCCCAGATCTCTCCATAAAGAGGACCTGTCACCGCCTATTACTGTCACATGGGATGTTTACATTCATTATAGACCCCGGATCTCTCCATAAAGAGGACCTGTCACCTCCTATTACTGTCACATGGGATGTTTACATTCATTATAGACCCCAGATCTCTCCATAAAGAGGACCTGTCACCTCCTATTACTGTCACATGGGATGTTTACATTCATTATAGACCCCAGATCCCTCCATAAAGAGGACCTGTCACCACGTATTACTGTCACATGGGATGTTTACATTCATTATAGACCTCAGATCTCTCCATAAAGAGGACCTGTCACTGTCTATTACTGTCACATGGGATGTTTACTTTCATTATAGACCCCAGATCTCTCCATAAAGAGGACCTGTCACCTCCTATTACTGTCACATGGGATGTTTACATTCATTATAGACCCCAGATCTCTCCATAAAGAGGACCCGTCACCCCCTATTACTGTCACATGGAATGTTTACTTTCATTATAGACCCCAGATCTCTCCATAAAGAGGACCTGTCACCTCCTATTACTGTCACATGGGATGTTTACATTCATTATAGACCCCACTCTCCATAAAGAGGACCTGTCACTGTCTATTACTGTCACATGGGATGTTTACATTCATTATAGACCCCAGATCTCTCCATAAAGAGGACCTGTCACCGTCTATTACTGTCACATGGGATGTTTACATTCATTATAGACCCCAGATCTCTCCATAAAGAGGACCTGTCACTGTCTATTACTGTCACATGGGATGTTTACATTCATTATAGACCCCAGATCTCTCCATAAAGAGGACCTGTCACCGTCTATTACTGTCACATGGGATGTTTACATTCATTATAGACCCCAGATCTCTCCATAAAGAGGACCTGTCACTGTCTATTACTGTCACATGGGATGTTTACATTCATTATAGACCCCAGATCTCTCCATAAAGAGGACCTGTCACCTCCTATAACTGTCACATGGGATGTTTACATTCATTATAGACCCCACTCTCCATAAAGAGGACCTGTCACTGTCTATTACTGTCACATGGGATGTTTACATTCATTATAGACCCCAGATCTCTCCATAAAGAGGACCTGTCACCGCCTATTACTGTCACATGGGATGTTTACATTCATTATAGACCCCAGATCTCTCCATAAAGAGGACCTGTCACCACCTATTACTGTCACATGGGATGTTTACATTCATTATAGACCCCAGATCTCTCCATAAAGAGGACCTGTCACCGTCTATTACTGTCACATGGGATGTTTACATTCATTATAGACCCCAGATCTCTCCATAAAGAGGACCTGTCACCTCCTATAACTGTCACATGGGATGTTTACATTCATTATAGACCCCAGATCTCTCCATAAAGAGGACCTGTCACCTCCTATTACTGTCACATGGGATGTTTACATTTATTATAGACCCCAGATCTCTCCATAAAGAGGACCTGTCACCTCCTATTACTGTCACATGGGATGTTTACATTCATTATAGACCCCAGATCTCTCCATAAAGAGGACCTGTCACCTCCTATTACTGTCACATGGGATGTTTACATTCATTATAGACCCCAGATCTCTCCATAAAGAGGACCTGTCACCATCTATTACTGTCACATGGGATGTTTACATTCATTATAGACCCCAGATCTCTCCATAAAGAGGACCTGTCACCTCCTATTACTGTCACATGGGATGTTTACATTCATTATAGACCCCAAATCTCTCCATAAAGAGGACCTGTCACCTCCTATTACTGTCACATGGGATGTTTACATTCATTATAGACCCCAGATCTCTCCATAAAGAGGACCTGTCACCTCCTATTACTGTCACATGGGATGTTTACATTCATTATAGACCCCAGATCTCTCCATAAAGAGGACCTGTCACCTCCTATTACTGTCACATGGGATGTTTCATTTCATTATAGACCCCAGATCTCTCCATAAAGAGGACCTGTCACCTCCTATTACTGTCACATGGGATGTTTACATTCATTATAGACCCCAGATCTCTCCATAAAGAGGACCTGTCACCGTCTATTACTGTCACATGGGATGTTTACATTCATTATAGACCCCAGATCTCTCCATAAAGAGGACCTGTCACTGTCTATTACTGTCACATGGCATGTTTACATTCATTATAGACCCCAGATCTCTCCATAAAGAGGACCTGTCACCACCTATTACTGTCACATGGGATGTTTACATTCATTATAGACCCCAGATCTCTCCATAAAGAGGACCTGTCACCATCTATTACTGTCACATGGGATGTTTACATTCATTATAGACCCCAGATCTCTCCATAAAGAGAACCTGTCACCGTCATTACTGTCACATGGGATGTTTACATTCATTATAGACCCCAGATCTCTCCATAAAGATGACCTGTCACCACCTATTACTGTCACATGGGATGTTTACATTCATTATAGACCCCAGATCTCTCCATAAAGAGGACCTGTCACTGTCTATTACTGTCACATGGGATGTTTACATTCATTATAGACCCCAGATCTCTCCATAAAGAGGGCCTGTCACCTCCTATTACTGTCACATGGGATGTTTACATTCATTATAGACCCCACTCTCCATAAAGAGGACCTGTCACTGTCTATTACTGTCACATGGGATGTTTACATTCATTATAGACCCCAGATCTCTCCATAAAGAGGACCTGTCACCGTCTATTACTGTCACATGGGATGTTTACATTCATTATAGACCCCAGATCTCTCCATAAAGAGGACCTGTCACTGTCTATTACTGTCACATGGGATGTTTACATTCATTATAGACCCCAGATCTCTCCATAAAGAGGACCTGTCACCGTCTATTACTGTCACATGGGATGTTTACATTCATTATAGACCCCAGATCTCTCCATAAAGAGGACCTGTCACCGTCTATTACTGTCACATGGGATGTTTACATTCATTATAGACCCCAGATCTCTCCATAAAGAGGACCTGTCACCTCCTATAACTGTCACATGGGATGTTTACATTCATTATAGACCCCACTCTCCATAAAGAGGACCTGTCACTGTCTATTACTGTCACATGGGATGTTTACATTCATTATAGACCCCAGATCTCTCCATAAAGAGGACCTGTCACCGTCTATTACTGTCACATGGGATGTTTACATTCATTATAGACCCCAGATCTCTCCATAAAGAGGACCTGTCACTGTCTATTACTGTCACATGGGATGTTTACATTCATTATAGACCCCAGATCTCTCCATAAAGAGGACCTGTCACCGTCTATTACTGTCACATGGGATGTTTACATTCATTATAGACCCCAGATCTCTCCATAAAGAGGACCTGTCACCTCCTATTACTGTCACATGGGATGTTTACATTCATTATAGACCCCAGATCTCTCCATAAAGAGGACCTGTCACTGTCTATTACTGTCACATGGGATGTTTACATTCATTATAGACCCCAGATCTCTCCATAAAGAGGACCTGTCACCTCCTATTACTGTCACATGGGATGTTTACATTCATTATAGACCCCAGATCTCTCCATAAAGAGGACCTGTCACTGTCTATTACTGTCACATGGGATGTTTACATTCATTATAGACCCCAGATCTCTCCATAAAGAGGACCTGTCACCGTCTATTACTGTCACATGGGATGTTTACATTCATTATAGACCCCAGATCTCTCCATAAAGAGGACCTGTCACTGTCTATTACTGTCACATGGGATGTTTACATTCATTATAGACCCCAGATCTCTCCATAAAGAGGACCTGTCACCCCCTATTACTGTCACATGGGATGTTTACATTCATTATAGACCCCAGATCTCTCCATAAAGAGGACCTGTCACCATCTATTACTGTCACATGGGATGTTTACATTCATTATAGACCCCAGATCTCTCCATAAAGAGGACCTGTCACCATCTATTACTGTCACATGGGATGTTTACATTCATTATAGATCCCAGATCTCTCCATAAAGAGGACCTGTCACCTCCTATTACTGTCACATGGGATGTTTCATTTCATTATAGACCCCAGATCTCTCCATAAAGAGGACCTGTCACTGTCTATTACTGTCACATGGGATGTTTACATTCATTATAGACCCCAGATCTCTCCATAAAGAGGACCTGTCACCTCCTATTACTGTCACATGGGATGTTTACATTCATTATAGACCCCAGATCTCTCCATAAAGAGGACCTGTCACTGTCTATTACTGTCACATGGGATGTTTACATTCATTATAGACCCCAGATCTCTCCATAAAGAGGACCTGTCACCGCCTATTACTGTCACATGGGATGTTTACATTCATTATAGACCCCGGATCTCTCCATAAAGAGGACCTGTCACCTCCTATTACTGTCACATGGGATGTTTACATTCATTATAGACCCCAGATCTCTCCATAAAGAGGACCTGTCACCTCCTATTACTGTCACATGGGATGTTTACATTCATTATAGACCCCAGATCCCTCCATAAAGAGGACCTGTCACCACCTATTACTGTCACATGGGATGTTTACATTCATTATAGACCTCAGATCTCTCCATAAAGAGGACCTGTCACTGTCTATTACTGTCACATGGGATGTTTACTTTCATTATAGACCCCAGATCTCTCCATAAAGAGGACCTGTCACCTCCTATTACTGTCACATGGGATGTTTACATTCATTATAGACCCCAGATCTCTCCATAAAGAGGACCTGTCACTGTCTATTACTGTCACATGGGATGTTTACATTTATTATAGACCCCAGATCTCTCCATAAAGAGGACCTGTCACCTCCTATTACTGTCACATGGGATGTTTACATTCATTATAGACCCCAGATCTCTCCATAAAGAGGACCCGTCACCCCCTATTACTGTCACATGGAATGTTTACTTTCATTATAGACCCCAGATCTCTCCATAAAGAGGACCTGTCACCTCCTATTACTGTCACATGGGATGTTTACATTCATTATAGACCCCACTCTCCATAAAGAGGACCTGTCACTGTCTATTACTGTCACATGGGATGTTTACATTCATTATAGACCCCAGATCTCTCCATAAAGAGGACCTGTCACTGTCTATTACTGTCACATGGGATGTTTACATTCATTATAGACCCCAGATCTCTCCATAAAGAGGACCTGTCACCGTCTATTACTGTCACATGGGATGTTTACATTCATTATAGACCCCAGATCTCTCCATAAAGAGGACCTGTCACCGTCTATTACTGTCACATGGGATGTTTACATTCATTATAGACCCCAGATCTCTCCATAAAGAGGACCTGTCACCTCCTATAACTGTCACATGGGATGTTTACATTCATTATAGACCCCACTCTCCATAAAGAGGACCTGTCACTGTCTATTACTGTCACATGGGATGTTTACATTCATTATAGACCCCAGATCTCTCCATAAAGAGGACCTGTCACCGTCTATTACTGTCACATGGGATTTTTACATTCATTATAGACCCCAGATCTCTCCATAAAGAGGACCTGTCACTGTCTATTACTGTCACATGGGATGTTTACATTCATTATAGACCCCAGATCTCTCCATAAAGAGGACCTGTCACCGTCTATTACTGTCACATGGGATGTTTACATTCATTATAGACCCCAGATCTCTCCATAAAGAGGACCTGTCACCTCCTATTACTGTCACATGGGATGTTTACATTCATTATAGACCCCAGATCTCTCCATAAAGAGGACCTGTCACTGTCTATTACTGTCACATGGGATGTTTACATTCATTATAGACCCCAGATCTCTCCATAAAGAGGACCTGTCACCTCCTATTACTGTCACATGGGATGTTTACATTCATTATAGACCCCAGATCTCTCCATAAAGAGGACCTGTCACTGTCTATTACTGTCACATGGGATGTTTACATTCATTATAGACCCCAGATCTCTCCATAAAGAGGACCTGTCACCGTCTATTACTGTCACATGGGATGTTTACATTCATTATAGACCCCAGATCTCTCCATAAAGAGGACCTGTCACTGTCTATTACTGTCACATGGGATGTTTACATTCATTATAGACCCCAGATCTCTCCATAAAGAGGACCTGTCACCCCCTATTACTGTCACATGGGATGTTTACATTCATTATAGACCCCAGATCTCTCCATAAAGAGGACCTGTCACCATCTATTACTGTCACATGGGATGTTTACATTCATTATAGACCCCAGATCTCTCCATAAAGAGGACCTGTCACCATCTATTACTGTCACATGGGATGTTTACATTCATTATAGATCCCAGATCTCTCCATAAAGAGGACCTGTCACCTCCTATTACTGTCACATGGGATGTTTCATTTCATTATAGACCCCAGATCTCTCCATAAAGAGGACCTGTCACTGTCTATTACTGTCACATGGGATGTTTACATTCATTATAGACCCCAGATCTCTCCATAAAGAGGACCTGTCACCTCCTATTACTGTCACATGGGATGTTTACATTCATTATAGACCCCAGATCTCTCCATAAAGAGGACCTGTCACTGTCTATTACTGTCACATGGGATGTTTACATTCATTATAGACCCCAGATCTCTCCATAAAGAGGACCTGTCACCGCCTATTACTGTCACATGGGATGTTTACATTCATTATAGACCCCGGATCTCTCCATAAAGAGGACCTGTCACCTCCTATTACTGTCACATGGGATGTTTACATTCATTATAGACCCCAGATCTCTCCATAAAGAGGACCTGTCACCTCCTATTACTGTCACATGGGATGTTTACATTCATTATAGACCCCAGATCCCTCCATAAAGAGGACCTGTCACCACCTATTACTGTCACATGGGATGTTTACATTCATTATAGACCTCAGATCTCTCCATAAAGAGGACCTGTCACTGTCTATTACTGTCACATGGGATGTTTACTTTCATTATAGACCCCAGATCTCTCCATAAAGAGGACCTGTCACCTCCTATTACTGTCACATGGGATGTTTACATTCATTATAGACCCCAGATCTCTCCATAAAGAGGACCTGTCACTGTCTATTACTGTCACATGGGATGTTTACATTTATTATAGACCCCAGATCTCTCCATAAAGAGGACCTGTCACCTCCTATTACTGTCACATGGGATGTTTACATTCATTATAGACCCCAGATCTCTCCATAAAGAGGACCCGTCACCCCCTATTACTGTCACATGGAATGTTTACTTTCATTATAGACCCCAGATCTCTCCATAAAGAGGACCTGTCACCTCCTATTACTGTCACATGGGATGTTTACATTCATTATAGACCCCACTCTCCATAAAGAGGACCTGTCACTGTCTATTACTGTCACATGGGATGTTTACATTCATTATAGACCCCAGATCTCTCCATAAAGAGGACCTGTCACCTCCTATTACTGTCACATGGGATGTTTACATTCATTATAGACCCCAGATCTCTCCATAAAGAGGACCTGTCACCCCCTATTACTGTCACATGGAATGTTTACTTTCATTATAGACCCCAGATCTCTCCATAAAGAGGACCTGTCACCTCCTATTACTGTCACATGGGATGTTTACATTCATTATAGACCCCAGATCTCTCCATAAAGAGGACCTGTCACTGTCTATTACTGTCACATGGGATGTTTACATTCATTATAGACCCCAGATCTCTCCATAAAGAGGACCTGTCACCTCCTATTACTGTCACATGGGATGTTTACATTCATTATAGACCCCAGATCTCTCCATAAAGAGGACCTGTCACTGTCTATTACTGTCACATGGGATGTTTACATTCATTATAGACCCCAGATCTCTCCATAAAGAGGACCTGTCGCCGTCTATTACTGTCACATGGGATGTTTACATTCATTATAGACCCCAGATCTCTCCATAAAGAGGACCTGTCACTGTCTATTACTGTCACATGGGATGTTTACATTCATTATAGACCCCAGATCTCTCCATAAAGAGGACCTGTCACCCCCTATTACTGTCACATGGGATGTTTACATTCATTATAGACCCCAGATCTCTCCATAAAGAGGACCTGTCACCATCTATTACTGTCACATGGGATGTTTACATTCATTATAGACCCCAGATCTCTCCATAAAGAGGACCTGTCACCATCTATTACTGTCACATGGGATGTTTACATTCATTATAGATCCCAGATCTCTCCATAAAGAGGACCTGTCACCTCCTATTACTGTAACATGGGATGTTTCATTTCATTATAGACCCCAGATCTCTCCATAAAGAGGACCTGTCACCTCCTATTACTGTCACATGGGATGTTTACATTCATTATAGACCCCAGATCTCTCCATAAAGAGGACCTGTCACTGTCTATTACTGTCACATGGGATGTTTACATTCATTATAGACCCCAGATCTCTCCATAAAGAGGACCTGTCACCGCCTATTACTGTCACATGGGATGTTTACATTCATTATAGACCCCGGATCTCTCCATAAAGAGGACCTGTCACCTCCTATTACTGTCACATGGGATGTTTACATTCATTATAGACCCCAGATCTCTCCATAAAGAGGACCTGTCACCTCCTATTACTGTCACATGGGATGTTTACATTCATTATAGACCCCAGATCCCTCCATAAAGAGGACCTGTCACCACCTATTACTGTCACATGGGATGTTTACATTCATTATAGACCTCAGATCTCTCCATAAAGAGGACCTGTCACTGTCTATTACTGTCACATGGGATGTTTACTTTCATTATAGACCCCAGATCTCTCCATAAAGAGGACCTGTCACCTCCTATTACTGTCACATGGGATGTTTACATTCATTATAGACCCCAGATCTCTCCATAAAGAGGACCTGTCACTGTCTATTACTGTCACATGGGATGTTTACATTTATTATAGACCCCAGATCTCTCCATAAAGAGGACCTGTCACCTCCTATTACTGTCACATGGGATGTTTACATTCATTATAGACCCCAGATCTCTCCATAAAGAGGACCCGTCACCCCCTATTACTGTCACATGAGATGTTTACTTTCATTATAGACCCCAGATCTCTCCATAAAGAGGACCTGTCACCTCCTATTACTGTCACATGGGATGTTTACATTCATTATAGACCCCAGATCTCTCCATAAAGAGGACCTGTCACCTCCTATTACTGTCACATGGGATGTTTACTTTCATTATAGACCCCAGATCCCTCCATAAAGAGGACCTGTCACCTCCTATTACTGTCACAAGGGATGTTTACATTCCTTCTGTCAGCAATAAAAGTAATCAGATTTTTTTTTAAAGGGACAGTGTTAAATAAAAAAATAAAATTAAAAAAATGAAAATAAAAATGTAATAGTGACCCCCGTATATGTAAATGTTTTTTCAAATCACACATGTGAGGTATCGCCGCGATCGTTGGAGTGAAAGCAATCATTCTAACACAGTTAAACATTCTTAAATGTCGCCCAGGGAGATTTTTAAGTACCATAGTTTGTCGCCATTCCACCAACGTGCACAATTTTAAAGCGTAAAATGTTAGGTATCTAATTACTCAGCATAACCTTCATTGTACATGGTGGGGGAGGGGGTGCGAGGATGGCAGCCATGCGCAGCTTAGAGAGGAGGATGTGGGGGGATCACACCACCCTGGACCTTGCTGGAATAAGTGAAGTATAGACAAGATATAATGAGCATTTAACCCTTGCAGTCTGTGTGTGTGGGGGAGGGGGATTTTTCTAATTCCTGAAGTTAGGATTTTAGCTTCGGGATGATCAGGCAATTTTATCCTGAGAAACAAAACGGACCTCAGATTTCAGCAAAATGAAACGAGCTTTTCAAAGTTCCTCTCTAAAGCCAAAAAATGTTCTATAGTCCTGGGCGGGGCTTGTGATGTCAGTGGATGAGAGGCAGTGTGATGTCAGTAGAAGAGGTGTGTCCTGATAATCTCTATATATCTTCTTCTAGGTGAGGCTCTGCGGTGCCGGCAGAGCGCCTGTACCGGGAGAGGAAGTTGCAGTACCAGAGTGCAGACCTGCTCAAGAAACGCCGACCATTGCTTCTCCCTGATAACCACCCTAGGATACAATGGTAAGTGTCTGCTAGATTCTCAGACCCGTCCTTAATAAACTTTCACTCTAGTCAACATATTATTAAAGTTTAATCTGCTCATATTTTGAATTCCCTGGTTCCCCCTCCCTCCTCATTAACATATTATCAAATACATATATGATCACTTAGGGAGGGGAGACTGGAGAAATGACTCCTCCTCCTTCTACAAAGTTACAATGTACAGTCTGATCACTGGGGGAGGGGAGACTGGGGAAATGACTCCTCCTCCTTCTACAAAGTTACAATGTACAGTCTGATCACTGGGGGAGGGGAGACTGAGGAAATGACTCCTCCTCCTTCTACAAAGTTACAATGTACAGTCTGATCACTGGGGGAGGGGAGACTGAGGAAATGCTTTCTTCTCCTTCTACAAAGTTACAATGTACTGTCTGATCACTGGGGGAGGGGAGACTGAGGAAATGCTTTCTTCTCCTTCTACAAAGTTACAATGTACTGTCTGATCACTGGGGGAGGGGAGACTGAGGAAATGCTTTCTTCTCCTTCTACAAAGTTACAATGTACTGTCTGATCACTGGGGGAGGGGAGACTGAGGAAATGCTTTCTTCTCCTTCTACAAAGTTACAATGTACTGTCTGATCACTGGGGGAGGGGAGACTGAGGAAATGCCTCCTCCTCCTTCTACAAAGTTACAATGTACAGTCTGATCACTGGGGGAGGGGAGACTTAGGAAATGCTTTCTCCTGCCTGCAGCAGACTGATGTTAGATGATGCTGGATGTCCTCCAGCCTAGGTAAAGTTACTGGCTGGAGACCAAGGATGAGGATGTAATGATAAAAGGTGGAACTCCTGGTAAATGATTCTGTTGCTGTATGTTGTGAAATATCGGAAACATGTAAAGAAACTGACAGTTCCACTTCCAGGACTGAAAGACGTCCTAACTGCCGTTTGTTCAGATAATAAGATTGGATAGAGTTGTATAGAGGCCCCGCCTCCTGACTGCTCACCTCTCTCTATGGTTCCTATATAACAATGACCACTTCACAACTCTGCCCCAAGCTACATCACTAATCTTGTCTCCAAATATCACCCAAATCGTCCTCTCCGCTCTTCTCAAGACCTCCTGCTTTCAAGCTCTCTCATCTCCTCCTCCCATGCTCGTCTCCAGGATTTCTCCAGAGCCTCTCCCATCCTCTGGAACTCGCTACCTCCATCTATCCGGCTAGCCCCTACTCTTGCTACCTTCAGGCAATCCCTGAAAACTCATCTCTTCAGGAAAGCCTATCACGTCTCCAACTAATCTCCTACCACTTCCACCAGCTCATTCCCCACAGTTACAACCTTTTGTACCACCTGCCCCACCCTATTAGATTGTAAGCTCTTCTGAGCAGGGCCCTCTTAATCCTATTGTATTGTATTATAACTGTACTGTCTCCCTTTTATATTGTAAAGCGCTGCGTAAACTGTTGGCGCTATATAAATCCTGAATAATAATAATAATAATAATAACTTCCTCTATCTGACTTTGTACATTTTAGCTGTGAAAAGTGTCAGTTCACCTTCATATTCATTTTTTCCCCTCATTAGTCTATCTGACCCGTGGATGCATTTCCGGTACCAACTGTGCGACCATGAAGGCCCACCAACCCAACACCAACTGCTGTTCTACAGATCTCTGTAACTGAAGCCTCATCAGAAGTCTATGACCCCACCATCCATCTCTTCAGCTTTCAGATGAGCCAAAAACATTGTCCTCACCTTCCTACAACTGCCCTTTGTAACCTTTATATTTTCTATATATTTCTATCAATGTTTTAATGTTGGACTGAAATGATGAACTCAACTTTTCAAAGCAAGGTCAATAAAGACATGGATGAGCGAGTTTGGGGTGGAGGAACTTGACTGGCCGGCACAGAGTCCTGACCTCAACCCGATAGAACACCTTTGGGATGAATTAGAGTGGAAGACTGCGAGCTAGACCTTCTCGTCCACGGAACAGGGATCTCTGCCTTCCCCTAGTACAAGCCCCTCCCACACAGTGAGTAAGCACATTTTAGGCACACATCTAACCCTAGATATTAACCCCTTCCCAGCCAGTGCCATTACTACAGTGACAGTGCATATTTTATAGCACTGATCCATGTATTAGTGTCGCTGGTCCCTCAAAAAAGTGTTAAAAGTGTCAGTTAGCTCCGGAAAAAAAACATATGTCAACACATGTCCAGAAGCTACACTCTCCCTCCGGGGGGAACCTGTGCAGCACACCTCGAGAATCGCGTCAATGTTTCGGAACTATTACGCAGCCCTTTACAATCTAGATTCAAATGCCTCTCATACAGAGATTGCACAGAAGCAGGCACGCGTTGAGGCCTATCGTTCCTCCTCTGGCTTCCCTAACTTGTAGGGGTACTCGGAAAAGGTTTGACTCCATTTGGGCTTCCAGGAAGAGACCACATCTTAGGGACGTTCTCAGTCAGGGGCGGACTGACAACTCATGGGGGCCCCGGGCAATAGGAGATTATGGGGCCCCCGGGCAATAGGAAAAGATTATGGGCCCCCCGGGCAATAGGAGAAGATTATGGGGCCCCCGGGCAATAGGAGAAGATTATGGGCCCCCCGGGCAATAGGAGATTATGGGGCCCCTGGGCAATATGAGGAGATTATGGGCCCCCCAGGCAATAGGAGATTATGGGGCCCCCGGGCAATAGGAGATTATGGGGCCCCCAGGCTATAGATTATGGGGCCACACAGTATACACACATACAGTATACACGCACAGACACACAATGTACACAAAAACACAGATTTTTACATACTATCCCTGGTTTTATTGAGGCTGGCAACCCTGATGGGGCCCGTTAGTGGCATGGGGCCCACGGGCAGTGCCCGAGTACCCGAATGGTCAGTCCGCCCCTGTTCTCAGTCTCATCCAGCTTGGACACTCCTTTGCTGGTTCTGACTGACTCCAAATTTAAACAACTAGTCTTGGTGAACCAAACCCCACCCCCCACCCCTGGGTGATAACCTTTGGTGTTGCTGTGTCCAATCAGTCATCGAACCAGATGTGAACATCGAGTTGTGTGAACAATAGTTTGATTCCATATTTTTCTCGTCATCTGTATAACGAATATGTAGTGAGTTCTATGTTGGTAACGATCTTGTTTGAAGTTTACCCAGTCGGGGGAGGGGTCGTGTCCACAGGGACCGAGTGTCCGGGACATAGAAGGACCTGACTGGTTTTATATAGTGATGACATACCCTGTTTCCCCGAAAATAAGACCTAGCGTGATTGTCGGTGATGGCTGCAATATAAGCCCTACCCCCCAAATAAGCCCTAGTTAAAGTCCTTGTAGGTCTTATTTTCAGGGTAGGGCTTATTTTCGGGGAAACAGGGTAGGGCTTATTTGGGGGGTAGGGCTTATATTGCAGCCATCACTGACAATCACACTAGGTCTTATTTTCGGCGAAAAAGGGTATCTCACTGTTTTACGACATTGTCTTCTAGAATTGTAGATAATAATGATGACTACTTTTCTCTTTTCTATGTTTTTAGCTTTTTTTGTGTTTTATTCCTGATTTGTACTGTTGAAAACGTTAAAATAAAGATTATATAAAAAAAAAATATTCAAAAAAGTGTCAGTTAGGAGTCCGATTTGTCTGCCGCAATGTCACAGTCCCGCTATAAATCGCTGATCGCATTACTAGTAAAAAAAATTAAAAATAAATAAATACAAATTCCGTAAATCTATCCCATAGTTTGTAGACGCTATACATTTTGCGCAAACCAATCAATATACGCTTACTGGGATTTTTTTACCAAAAAAGTATACATATTGGCCTAAACTGTTTTTTTTATTTTTTTTTTATTGGTTATGTTTTATAGCAGAAAGTAAAAAATATTGTTTTTTTGGGGGGGGGTTCAAAATTGACGGTCTTTTTTTGTTTATAGCGCAAAAAATAAAAACCACAGAGGTGATCAAATATCACCAAAAGAAATCTCTATTTGTGGGAAAAAAAAGATCATAAATTTAATTTGGGCATAGCGGTGCACGACCGCGCAACTGTCAGTTAAAGTAATGCAGTGCTGTATCACAAAAAATGGCCTGGTCATGAAGGAGGGTAAATCTTCCAGAGCTGAAGAGGTTAAATCATGTACACTAAAAATTGACTTGAGGACTGCCGTTGCGGAGGGAGTGGGGGAAGGATGGTGGTGGGAGGATGGTGGTGGAGATACTGTGGGGGACAGGGGGGGTGCCAATATGCATTTTCGCCTAAGTAGACAAAAACCCTTCCACCGGCCCTAAATATGGACGGAGATTTCCAGAACTGTTCTTGAAGATTTCCAATTTGTTTTATAAATTCAATGAAATCAGGAAAAATGTGAAAAAAAACTGCCACGGTGACAGACCACAACTCCTCCCTTCCCTCTCCAAAGTCATACCTTTCCTAGCTTGGCTCTATAACAAGTAACACAACTGTTACCCTTCCCCATGAACTTTGATGGTCTGGGTCTACCTAACATTTCCCAATATTACCAGGAAATTGCATTACAACATATCCTCAACTGGAGGTTTCACACCAGCTATAAACTGTGGGTGCAAATGGAGAAGGTTATATCAGGCCGGAATTTGTTGTACGCTCCATGGGTTCCAAAGGAAGGCAGGGGTCTCTCAGATTGGGTATCTCCCTTGACTGCCCATATTCTGAAGGCTTGGGATATAATGAACAGGGATTTCACCCTGGCTCCCCCAACCTCGTTGTTGGCCCCGGTGGTTGGCTTCTCTTGGCTCCCTCCCGGTGAGCTGCTGTCCTCTTTTGGAACCTGGGCGAGCAATGGCATTTACAGCTTGGCACGTTTTGTGCAAGGACATACTTTTGTTCCGCTTACCACCCTATGGGAACGCTGTGGCAAAGTCATACCTTTCCTAGCTTGGCTCTATAACAAGTAACACAACTGTTACCCTTCCGCATGAACTTTGATGGTCTGGGTCTACCTAACATTTCCCAATATTACCAGGAAATTGCATTACAACATATCCTCAACTGGAGGTTTCACACCAGCTATAAACTGTGGGTGCAAATGGAGAAGGTTATATCAGGCTGGAATCTGTCGTACACTCTGTGGGTTCCAATGGAGGGCAGGGGCCTCTCAGATTGGGTATCTCCGTTGACTGACCATATTCTGAAGGCTTGGGAGAGAATGAACAGGGATTTCACCCTGGCTCCCCCAACCTCGTTGTTGGCCTCGGTGGGTGGTTTCTCTTGGTTCTCTCCCGGTGAGCGGCTGTTCTCTCTTGGAACCTGGGCGAGCAACGGCATTTACAGCTTGGCACGTTTTTTCCACTGGACTTTTGTCTAATCAACCCACCTCCCTTCATCGAATGATGCCCAACCCCCATCCACAAACCCTCAATCCATGCATTGCTGTCTTCATTGAATTTAATAAAATAATTTATATATCTCCGGCATTAGACAAACTTACTTTATTGACATGATTTGGCCAGAATATCTCAATGTGTAAAGATCTTCTCTAAAGCAATATGGATCTATGGGTGGAAAAATAACTTGAATATAAATAAAAAGGAACCTTTGCATTTATCCATCAAAATACAATGAGCTTCCAAAATATATGTTACGAAACAGGCCCTTGGATAAAAAGCACTGGTTGAGTGTTTGTCTTAGTGGAACTTGGCTCAGAATGATGGGCGGCCTCAAAGTTTCTATAAAGCACTTATGGAAGGACAAGATCAATGACACAGCGGGAGATTATATGGGTGTCTTACTATATGCGGTATTAAAATGATAACTGAGTGGACACAACAAAGATCTCAGAGGAGTGCAATGATTTATGGAAGATTACTTTCAAACTGAAGGCGGCCTGCTGAAGCAGCATGGAGGGAATTTAAAAAGTAGGAATAGATTACAGTAGGACAAATTTTATTCCAAAGAAAGACAAGCCAATGAATTGGCAGCCAGTAATTTGAAGGTCAACTATTTAACCCAGGTTTCTCAACCAGGGTTCCATGGAACTCTAGGGTTCCTTCAGAGGTTGCCCCCACAATGACCACAAGTGTGAGGAGCATTCTTCCCACTGACCGTCACAGTAATGTATCATGAGTTGTAGATATAGTAATTTTTAGCAGGGGTTCCCTGAGAAAGGAATGTTATTTTAAAGGTTCATCTGTGTTGAAACGGTAGAGAAAGGCCGGTTTAAACTGTTTTTTTCTTTAATAACAAACATGTGATACTTACCTGCTCTGTGTAATGGTTTTGCACAGAGCAGCCCCCCGATTCTCCTCTTCTCGGGTCCCACACCGGCGCTCCTGGCCCTTCCCTCCTGCCAGATGCCCCCTAGAGCAAGCAGCTTGCTCTGTGGGCACTTAGGCAGGCTCACTCCTGAGATGTGGTAATGTCCATTCACAGACATAACCGTGGCTTGGCCCCACCCCCTCCAGCTCCTGATTGGCTCACTGACTGTGATTGACAGCAGCGGGAGCCAATTCCAAAACCCAATCAGTCCCCGGAGAGCTAAGGCACTCGTGGACATCGCTGGATGGAGAGGGAGCTCAGGTAAGTATTAGGGGGGACTGCTGCAAACAGAAGGTTTTTTTACCTTCATGCAGAGAATGCATGATGGTAAAAAACCTTGTGCCTTTACAAAAACTTTAACATTTCAAACTGCTGGCTTTTGGAGTATTTCTTTCCATCATCGATCCACAAAATATTTTATTTAGAAAAGATGAACCTTCTCTTTTATTACCTGGGGCATCCTGATCCCTGATGAAAGGGCACACAGCCTGGACCCTGAAATGCGTAGGTTTGTCAATCTTTGGAATAACATTTTTTGGACTTTACATTTTTATGGTGTTGCACCTTCAATCACCTTCTGGATCCTGGTAAAAAGATGGCAACCTCTTTGTAGGACAAGCCACCATAGCAGTGGTAATAGGTTACTACTTTCCCCGTACATATTGCTTGGTGTTCATTTCAGGATGGAACAAGATAATGTAGCACTTGGGAAAAAAAAGACAAGCCAACAACCCCGCACTAGAAGCTAGTATGGCAAAGACTTCTACAATGACAATGTTCTCCCCCTCTGAGCTCAGGTAAGCAGGAATAAAACATATCCAGACACTAAGAAACGCAAACATGCTAAAAGTGATATATTGCCCTTCGTTGAAACTGTCCGGAAGCTTCCTGGACAGAAAGGCCACTATGAAACTTATGGTGGCTAAAAAGCCCATATAACCCAACATGCAATAAAAGAAAAAGTTGGAGCCCTCGTTGCATTCTGCAATGATGGCGTCTGCTTTGGAAGTCATGTTTAATTTCGGGTATGGGGGAGATGTCACAAGCCAAACCACACAGATGGCCACTTGGAAAAGCGGGCAGAAGTATATGACAACATTGGAGATTCTGGAATCCAAACGTTTGCCGATTGAGCCAGGCTTGGTGGACTGGAAGATAAGAATCACAGTTATGGTCTTGGCCAACATGCCAGAGACAACCACAGAGAAGGTTATCCCAAAAATAACCTGTCGAATATAGCAGATAATGTGGACAGGGTAGCCAATGAATAAGAAGGTGGACAGAAAGCAGACAATGAGGCCTACAAGGATAACATAACTGATGTTTCTGTTGTTGGCTTTGACCACCGGAGTCTCGGAGTACTTTCGGAAGATACACAACATTGAGAGGCCAGTCATTGAGAATGTCACAGAAACTGCAGCCAAAGAGACGCCCATCGTGTCCTCGTAGGATAAGAACTGGATCATCTTCAGGAGACAAATATCCTGCTGCTCACTTGGCCATTGGTCATCAGGACACTTCATACAAACAGTCGCATCTGAAAATAATACAAAAAAAAATATTAGTTTCCATTCTTTTCAAAACCATTTTTTGATAGAATTAAAAACATTTGACACAATCTATGACAGCTGGGACCGTTTTACACCATTTTAATTCTTTTTTAAGATGAAAATGAGCTGTCAAATATAGAAATATGAAAACATAAAATAGTGACGATGGATGGAAAAAGGCCAAGTGATCCATCTAGTCTGTCCCAGACATGAAATTAGGAATGGAAACATTTGTGGAGAATTTTTTTTTTGCATAGGGGCACTCCCATTGTGACAATTACTTGTGATCTATGGTTCAATCTCATTGACAGCCTACGTTAACACTGTGTAGCACCTTCCAAGATCAGAGTAGGCTGGTAGGTCAATTTAGTTTGGCTCCTCTGTAATTAGTGGAGCAGGGGTTGATTGCTTAGGGCTGCTCAGTGTCTCACAGGCTGCTGCTCTGCTACACCCCCTGTCTTCTAGAGCCTTCTGGAAGCAAAGTGTGGGGGAGAGCAGGACAGGCAGTATGAATATTTATGGCACTTCAACCAATCCCTGGGAAGGTGTGCCCAGAAGGTGGAGGGAGAGCCCATAAATAGTCCGAGGCCTGGCAGCAGAGGGCAGAGTTCCTGGGTCCAGTGCTGCAGGAGGATACCCCCTTTGAAGGGGCTCTGGTCCTGGGGCAGATGAAGATAGAGGAGCCCTTGTGAAGACAGCAATGTCCCAGCTAGGCTTAGCTGTGGGCCTACTGAAGAACCTTGTGCAGAGTTGAACCAGAAGTAAGTTGGTGGCAGAAAGTCCAACCATCCTGTGGCTGAGGGAATAATTAACCCGCTTTGTCAGAAGAGAAGTGACTTTGATCTTCCAAGGGAGTGTAGGCCACTATCTACAGGATATTACTTTGCAAGTTCAGCACAGCCCCGTGGAAATCTTTCTACTGCACATCTGCAAACATTGCGATGAAGAACCTGGCCTGCAGGATGCAAGCATTGTGCCTAGCCTCAGTGGTAGGATCTCAGTAACTATGGAGCTTGGTGGAGGGGTGGGGGGGTGACTACTTGAACTCAGGGGGCGAGGACAACTTTATTAGGAAATTTTTGTTTGAAAGCTTTCATGCCCTTTTAAGTAAAGCTGTGGCCAGGCTGTAGACATTCAAATAATTACATATTCCTAACAAGCAGTTAATATTCTTTAAGAGAAGCACCTACTGACCTTTGTAACCATAAACACTGTGGAGTAGTTCATGCTCAAAGACTGCAGAAGAAACTTTACAGTTTTATTTTCACTTTCGCTCTGTAGCTCTGCTCCTCCCTCCAAACGGTGAATCAGCTCACCCGTGCCCCCTCCCAGCAGTGACTCAGCAGCTCAGCTCAGCTTGCACCCCCCTCCCAGCAGTGACTTGGCAAGCCCTTAAGATTTCTAATGTCTAAAGTAAACACAGAGCAGGTGCACAGGAAGAGGGGAGAGAGCAGAGTGCCGAGACTTAACTTGAATGACTTCACTGCTTTCATTGCAAACTTTCTCCACCGTGCCTGTAGCTGCAGGGGTCAGTGAGGGCTTGTTGTAAAGCCAATTGTTAAACATTAGGACGTATTTGAATGTTCATAGCCCGGTCCATAGTCCACCTTATAGCTGGTAAGATTTCAGAAGTGATGTCGCAATATGATTCCAGTGAGTATCTTCACCTGTTTCATTGGCGATCTCTCCGAGGGAACACGGGACACACTGAAAGCAGCAGATCGGCCGATCTTTGATCGACACCTTTCTATGTCCCGGCGCACACATCTCACTGCACACCGACCGCGGCATCTGAGAATAGAAAATAATGAATAAACATATTTACAACAGAACAACCACCAGAGGTGAGACCATCAAAACAAGAAACATTCGGAATCGGAGAGCTTTGATGTTGCCAACAACAACCAAACTGTAAACATTTGTATCATTTTGTATTGGGGAGAACATTGCAGCATATCCAATTTTACTGTCTTGTGATTGGTAAATATTGAGTGGGGTGCAAAGTATTCCAGTTATACCAAACACCAAAAAGATACATCTGTAATTAAAACCAACCACAATGGTTGCCATGTTGCCAATTGTTCTGCCCCACTTTCATGTCTTGCATTGAACTGTCATTGTTTGTAGTATGCTGACATCTAGTGGTAGTTTTGAGTCACTGCAACTTGTTTACTTCCATGAATTTTTGTATTTTCCCTGTACCCCCCACCACCTGTTTAGTGCTAGTTAGTTCAGTCCTAGCTAGCCCCTCTCTGTTTATTTCACTTTTACTTATTACAGTTACTTATATAGCACTGTCAATTTACACAGAGCTTCATATATACTGTATATTCACATGAGTCTAAGGTCCCTAACTCACATTCATCCACATACTAAGGCCAGTGGCAGCTGGTGCTCAATATTTTGGGGGGGACGGCAAACCAATGCCAATTCCGCACCCCCCCCCTGGGAAAATAGACATGAAGGCGGCGACCACCCCCCCCCCCCTCCCTGCGGGAGACGGACAGACAGAGGACTCCTTAGTATAGGAGGCAGATGACAGGGATCTCGCTCCACGCTCCTGGGCCGTTGCTTCTCCTCCCGGCCAAACAGGAAGTGGGTCCTGAGGCTCCCTGGCCAACTGCTTCCTGATTGGCCAGGAAGAGAATTAGGAAGACAATAGAGAAAATGTATTCGCTATTGTCACACAACTGGGTGGGCTCAGAGCACAGAGCTCTGCACCCTGAGCCCACCCTTTTTGAAGCCAATTACAGCCTCAGGCCCTAATCACGTGCTTCAAAAAAAATGTAGATTAGGGACCGGGTGCATGGATTAGGGGGTGACGCCCCGTATGGACAGGCCGCCACTGACTAGGGCCAATTTAGACAGGATCCAAATAACCTACCAGCATGACTTTGGAGTGTGGGAGGAAACCCATGCAGGGACAGGGAGAACATGCAAACTCCAGGCAGCTCATGTCATGGTTGGGTTTCGACCTTAGAGCTGCTAGGCGGAAGTGCTGACCACATAGCCACTGTGCTGCCCATTTTCCCTCAGTCAGTGTTATTTATTCACAGAGACAGGGCTTAGGGAAGTTAATGTCTGCTTACACTTGAAAATACTGGAAAACCTCCTCTGTATGGCAATTTAGCTGAAGTAAAATTGTGTTGGATCCAACTTCTGTGTCTTTTTGGAGAGTTCAGCGGCCTGCGGATGGTGCCAAATCAGCAGGTGACCATTCTGTCCAGTCCAACTGGGTCTAAGGAGGTATGTCAATGCAAAAAGCCACATTTTTAAGTAAGTTACTCGTCCTAATTTAAAGGGTCAGTCCACCAAAAAAAGTGATATTTTAGGTATTAATGAAGCTTGGCGGGCTTCATCTTAAAGCTGAACTCCAGGCACAAAAAAATGTTTATTCCTCAATAATTACAAAGGATATAAATCTACGTTGTGTGTAGAAAATGCCTTTGCAAACCCAGATATAATGTTGTAAAAAATAGCAGTGACATCATCACTGTGCTGTACATAGTCTGTACAGAGAGCAGAGCTGTGGGAGGGCCAAGAAGATCCACCCACTAAATGCTGGGAGGAGTTATGCTAACATCAAATCTCTTGATTGGTGGTGTCTGCATGCTGGGCGTCCTCCAGCCAGAAAATAAGGCGGACTCTGTCTGACTTGCTGCAGCTTCTAATGCACAAGGTGAGAAGCTCACAGTGTGCAATGACATCAGAGGAAGCTGTTTCAGTCCAGGAGAGGAGCCAGTACACCTGTGTAAGACTGAAGGGGAGGAGCCGGTACACCTGTGTAAGACTGAAGGGGAGGAGCCGGTACACCTGTGTAAGACTGAAGGGGAGGAGCCGGTACACCTGTGTAAGACTGAAGGGGAGGAGCCGGTACACCTGTGCAAGACTGAAGGGGAGGAGCCTGTACACCTGTGCAAGACTGAAGGGGGAGGAGCCGGTACACCTGAGCAAGACTGAAGGGGGGCTGGAGGGAGGATTTAAATCCCACCAGGACATACCAGGAATGGCTGTAACTTGTTTTTGAACCAGGGGTGGACTGGGTCAGAGGGGAAGGAGGACAATTGCCCCCCCCGACCTGCTCTGAAGCCCCGTAAAAAGGCCACACTGCTTCCAACATGCCTAAAGACTTTCTGGTGAAGAGAAGTAACTACTCCCCATCATTGTCCTATTGGGTGCAGGATGAGGGCAAGGACAGAGCACGGCCACCACCCCAGTATGGCTGGTGTACTCTGTGCCCCCCCAAAAGGCTCTCCTCCTCCGGCCAGTGCCGACTAAGAAGACCTGGCTTCCCCCTGCAGCCTCTGGCCGCCCCCTGCTGGCCAAATCAGGAACCTCTGAGTTGGTGCAGCAGGCACTGTCCAGCCGACCCACCCATTGAGCAGAGAGTACCTGAGTGCAGCTTCAGCCTGGGATAGGGGTTGGGATGCAGGAAAGAGGGAGAGTGGGAGGGGGGCCAAGTCGCTGCACCATGCGCCTCTGGGTTGTATTTACCCGCTGGGCCAAAAGTTGCCTGTCAGCCCCTGCTTTGAACCCCAATAAGTGTAATTTCCTCAGACACAAGATAGCATTACCCTGTTTTATGGAAGTGATCCATGTTACCTGTGTATATTCTGGGTTCCATATCACAGAACCAGTGTGTAGGGAGATCTGTTCATCTTGACGTTCTCGGGAATCGTATCGACCCACTTTGACCAGCCTGTACTCGTTATTGGGGAAGATCTGCAGATTCATGATATCGAACATTGCCGGAACTTCTCCAATCTCATTGAAGAACACAGCATCCCCGGACTGGGTCCTGAAGAAGACATTCTTCAGTTGTCTGAAGACCTGAAACAATGAGAGACATTGAGCAATACAACCAAAGCAATCATTTCTTATGACTAATGCCGCGTACACACGAGCGGACTTTACGGCAGACTTTGCCCAGCGGACTGGATTTCGTCAGACAACTCGATCGTGTGTGGGGTCCAGCGGACTTTGTTTTCTCAAAAGTTGGACGGACTTAGATTTGAAACATGTTTTAAATCAATCCGTCGAAATCAAGTCCAGTCGAAAAGTCCGCCGTCTGTATGCTAGTTCGATGGACATAAAGCCACGCTAGGGCAGCTATTGGCTACTGGCTATGAACTTCCTTGTTTTAGTCCGGTCATACGTCATCACGTACGAATTCGAAGGACTTTGGTGGATTGTGTGTAGGCAAGTCCGTTCATTCAGAACGTCCGTTGTAAAGTCCGTCGAAAAGTCCGCCGGGCAAAGTCTGCCGTAAAGTCCGCTCGTGTGTACGCGTCATTAGAGAGCAATAAATCTGAAGCAGTCATTTTTCTATGACTAAGAGGTCTGCAGAGGAAATTTATTAATGTTTGTTGGGAAATGTCACAATATGTTTCCTCCTTGGTGACCTTCATATACAAGACACATTTCTTCACCTCTACAGTACAAGAGATACAAAAGTGTAAAAATATTCTTCTGTTACACAATGATTATGCTTTATAAGCACAAGGCTTGGTTTACACTTACAGGTGTGACCAGGAGCAGGTGCATTTTCGAAAGTCCCCATCCATCGTGTGTAGGGCAGCCCATTCGTTTCAATAGGCCTCCCTACTCACGAGAAATGCAGAAAAGAAGTCCATGACTCTTTATTAAATTGTGCAGCACTGTGTGGCTTGAACGAGCGAGGTTTGCAGATGTATAGGGGTTCAATTACCAATGAATGGCACTGCCATGCGTCTGCTAAAGGGTAACACGTTTCTCTGCCTGTTGGGAAAGCGAGCAATTTTGTATGCGTTTCCAACACACAAAGATCTGAACATGGCCTAAAGGATCGGTCTGACCTGGAGAATTCCATAATGCCTGAACAGCCAAACTTCAATCCTAACTTAGGTTCAGACCATAGACGTGTGCACGGGGTGTGCTGGGTGTGCCTGGGCACACCCTAATCCCCCCATGTACCAGTGGCATATATAATCTGTATAGAGTTATTATATAACTTAAATTTTTAACCCACTGGTGTGATATATAGGAAGAAGGAAGTCTTCTTCACATCACACCAGCTTCTCTCCAAGATTTTTCACCTCTTGGCTGGAGAATCGCAGACCACCAGTGAGATCTTCAGATCTCTCCTTCATAAACTGGCTGTCTGTGTAGAAGCGAATGGCAGAACCATTGTGTGCTGTGATGAGAGGTGAAGAACATGTTCCCTGCTCCTCATCTCATCAGCTACATAAACTGGTACACACAAGAGATAGGATGCAATCATCACCATTGCGGCTTTTCTCTCTTTCATAACTGGACACCTTTTTCGCAGGTCGTACAATTGTTGAAGCCAAACAGAAATTCGTGGGTTTTGCCAATTTAATCGAAATTTTGCTGAACAAAAAATAAAATTCATACCTTCCAGGGCAGAAGATTTTCCTCATTGCAGCTCCCAGAAGTTAAGGTCTGATTTGCACAATGTAAGAGGTTATGAAGAGCGTAAGCAAAGGCGTAGACCGCGATGTAGGCCTGGAAAGTATAACTCAGATCGCTCAGTTCAAAAAGGAAGTCCACCTCATCCAAACTAGCATCTCCTGTGCAAAGTCTAATACTGTCGCTATAATTTGCAACATTTCCATCGGCACGCCATTGGCACTCAAAGACAATTTCCCAAAACTGTTTCATAAAGATGTCGCCTGTATATCTGGATGGATGAAGATGGTGGAGATATTGGCCGAACTGAGGCATGGGCTCACTGTGTAAGACCAGGCCGATGGAACCGTTCAGTAATCTGGACTGGCTTTCTGAAAACATACCCGGAATGAATGTAAAGCACAAGGTGTAGATCCAGATTTTGCTCTTTTTCCCATTCTCTGACATCATGTCCAGTAGAGGCTTGACGTGCATCTCCTCGCAGTACACAACGACGGCAACCGCGGTGGAATTCATAACCACCTCCAGGATTTTTTTTATTTTTTGAGGGGCGTAACGGTAATGGATTTTCTCCAGGAAGGCCACGCAGCCTTGGTTCAGATTAATCTCATCTTTCAGGTTTTGTCCATCTAGAACCCCCAAGTCGTCGTCTCTGGTCAGGATCCCAACCCAGGTCCACTCCAGATGTTTTAGCAGCTGAGAAATGGCTTTGTTCTGGATGTTCTCGTTCGGCACCGTGCGGAGGAAGGAGGGGAACTGAATCCTGTCACCCAAATCTGGATCAAAAGCACCAAAACTAATCTAAAAAAATTGAGGAGCATCTGTTAGAGATCTTGTTGATCTAAACAATCCTAAATTTGGGCTAATTGGACTGTCACAAAAAAATACAATAAATAAGAATCATTTGGGTGTCCATAGGGGCATGATCAATTCTGATGGCTCTATAGTTATAGAGGTTGATTTAGAAAAAAAATGTACATAGCCACTGGCCCAGTGAAAGGACCCCACTCTATTTAAAAAGAATTTTCATAGCCCAATCAAAGTGCATGTACATTCGTTCTCTGCAAATGAGGCAAAAAAACTATTGTAAATAGGCTATATCCTTTGCCGTTTGAATGTTAATCATTCATTTTCCCAGAAAATACTGCATTAGTCACTAGATGGAGCTATAGGAGTGACCTACAATACTTAGGTCCATCTAGTGGCCAGATGCAGTATTTTTAATTTAAAATCAATTACTTACATTTGAACAGTACAGAATATATATTATTTAAGTTTGTGGCCCATTCGTACAGAACGAATGTACCCTTCCACTGGGCTATGCAAATTCTTATTACATTATTCCCTAAGCTTATGTAAAGGCACATTGTTTTCCATTTTGGATGAAGTAAGAAAGGGATATGCAATTAGAAGACATCCAGCTGTTGCAGAACTACAAGTCCCATGATGCATAACAAGACACTAAGAGGCAGAGGCATGATGGGACTTGTAGTTTTAAGTAGTTTTAAAACAGCTGGAGGTCTGCTAATTGCACATCCCTGCTTTAGACCCTTTGGGCTTATTCAAAAATAAGGGTAGATCGTTAAGCAACAATTTTACCTCCTCCTGACCACCCACCTAAACGAAGGTATTCAGCAGCAGAAGGCTGTGCACATTCAGTGACCATGATGCTTTGCTTTGTGGCCATAGCAAAAATTAAATGGCATGATGGCATAATGCATTCAGAAGGCAGTACCGTCGCTGGACCCAACCAATTTGAGTGAATGGGGTCACGCTGCAACTGTGCGCAATTCACACCTTGCAGCGCAGTGTGTCGACATCTTTAGGGTTAAAACAGGCAGTGAGGAAGTGACATATAACCAGATCCCCACCTATCAAATGCACTCTGAAAAGCAATCTACTACAGATTACTTTGCAGTGCTACAGCAAGGTCCACCACCCTTGTAAAGGAGTCCTTTAAATAGGTTTTGTATTGCTAGCAAAAAAGGAGTAATCAGGTCCGCAAAGAGGACGCCACATCATATGTAGAACTTTATATTCAAACACAGAAACAACTTTGAATACCTGAACTTCAAAAGTAGTAAAGAAACAATAATCAGAAATAGTTCAATGATACAAAAAATATTGGAAAAAAAGATGATTATTATGGCCACAAAATAAAATAAACCCCAGCCATGTTGTCCAGACCCCCCCTGTGCCCCTGAGAGCTCTGGGATTGGTGACCCTGAATGATTCCTGAACTCAGATTGTGCCCTCCCGGGGGAAGAGCAGGTGAAGACATCTACAGAGGGGGCACTTTTGGTAATAAGAGGCTGGAAAAGGCTGGAGGGGGGAGCTTTGGAAGCAGGGTTTTTGCTTATACTGTATAATAGTAGTGAATCCTGAGAATTGTACCTGAGGGTAATTGCACAGACCCGCTATCCTGGCAATCGGGATGGATAAAGTTGACATTGAATCTCCAACAATACCAGCTAGGAATGGAAGCTTCCAGCCTCCGATACCATTATAGACCAAGTCCTTCTTCTCCCAGAGCAACATCATTGTGGCTTGAATCGCTCTCGCCTCCGACACACATGTGTCAAATATATCAAAACCCAAAGTCAGGTTTGGCAGAAGGTTCCTGTTCTGATTGATCTCCTCGATGGCGAATACTATAGCCAGTACATCCCGATAATACCTAATGACAAAACTGTCCAAGAAGAGATTCTACTTAGTGTTCATTATGTGGAAGAAGAAATTCTACTTAGTGTTCATTATGTGGAAGAAGAGATTCTACTTAGTGTTCATTATGTGGAAGAAGAGATTCTACTTAGTGTTCATTATGTGGAAGAAGAGATTCTACTTAGTGTCCATTATGTGGAAGAAAATATTACACTTAGTGACTATTATGTAGAAGAAAATCATCTACTTAGTGTACAATATGTGGCAGAAGAGATTCTACTTAGTGTCCATTATGTGGAAGAAGAGGTTCTACTTAGTGTCCATTATGTGGAAGAAGAGGTTCTACTTAGTGTCCATTATGTGGAAGAAGATGTTCTACTTAGTGTCCATTATGTGGAAGAAAATAATACACTCAGTGACTATTATGTAGAAGAAAAGATTCTACTTAGTGCCCGTTATGTAGAAGAAGAGATTCTACTTAGTGCCTGTTATGCAGAAGAAGAGATTCTACTTAGTGTCCAATGTGTGGAGGAAGAGATTATACCTCGTGTCCATTATGTGGAAGAAGTGACTCTACTTAGTGTGGAAGAAGAGATTCTCCTTAGTGTCCATTATGTGGAAGAAGAGATTCTACTTAGTGTCCATTATGTGGAAGAAGAGATTCTACTTAGTGTCCATTATGTGGAAAAAGTGATTCTACTGTCCTGTGATTGGGCAGGGGGGCTCGTGGAAGAAGAGATTCTACTTAGTGTCCTGTGACAGGAGTCACTTTGGGCGGGGGGCTCGTGGAAGAAGAGATTCTACTTAGTGTCCTGTGACTGGAGTCACTTTGGGCGGGGGGCTTGTGGAAGAAGAGATTCTACCTAGTGTCCTTGTGGAACCCAGAATCCCTTGGAGATTTTGGGAAACCCTTGTTGCAGTTCCCCATGCACCTCCTATGTCTGTCACCCAGTGTATATTAAGGGCACAGGGTGGCTGAGAAAATGATGGACATTAAGAATGTGGTTTGGATTACCTAACATGGAACAGTAATGTTTATAAACAATATCCCTCAAGAAATCTATCATACATTAATTCCACTGTATCAGAATGATGGACCATTGTAAGAGTTTTGTAGACTGTTGCCATACCGTCTGCAATCCCTGATTAAACAAAGCATTGCTTGGATGTGGATTCCATGGTCTGCAATGTAATTCTGAGAGCTTCTGCTATTGTGTGAAGGTGTCCTGTGTTTATAATTATGATAATGTGTGTTGTGTCTTCTGAACTAAAAGACGGCAAGGCTGACCTGAAAGGTCAAACCTCCGAGTCTCCTAGGCTGGGTACATGACTAGATTCAAATTCAAGAAGGAGTAGACTGGGGCTTTACATGTGTCTCAGTGGATTGTAAATAGGCATTTATAACACAATTTTAAAAATATAGAAAAACTTTATTTGCCATCCATGGATGGAAACTTTTAAAACACATTACAGTCTGAAGAAGAATACAGTTTACTGTTTCTTTAGTCCAGGGTGTGCGGGTCCTGGTAGTATAAGATGTCAAGGATATGGCCTACGCATTTCAGGTGAAGCCAATTTCTTTATTGGATATGTATTATAGCAGAAAGTAAAAAAAAAAAAATACAGGTTTTTTTTTTCAAAATTGTCAGTCTTTTTTTGTTTATAGTGCAAAAAATAAAAACAGCAGAGATGATCAAATACCACCGAAATGTATTTGTTGGATTTTTCCTCTATTTTTGTGGGGAAAAAAAGGACATCAATTTTATTTGGGTACAGCGTCGCACGATCGCGCAATTGTCAGTAACGCAGTGCCGTATCGCAAAAAATGGCCTGGTCACGAAGGTGGTAAAACCTTCTGGGGCTGAAGTGGTTAAATGTGTTTTTTTTAACCACTTGCCTATGGGAACAAGTTTGACATTTTGTACACATTTTAAAATCAGCATTTATTTTTATTTATTTTTTTGCTAGAAAATGACTTAGAATTTTCAAACATTATACATTTTTTTTAAAGCAGAGGCCCTAGAGAATAAAATGGTGGTTGTTGAAATTTTTTATGTCACCTGATATTTGCGCAGTTGTTTATCAAACAAAAAACAAACAAAACGCACACAAACACAATATAATATCCAATTTGTAAAATAAAATATAAAAGATAATGTTGCATCAAGTAAATAGATACCAAACATGTCAAGATTTAAAATTGCGCACATCTGTGAAATGGCAGCAACTATGTGCCTAAAAGTGTTCCTAGGCGATGCTTTAAAAGCCTTTACAGGTTATCGGTTTACCTCTGGCATTAGAATTATTGCACTCATTCTAACATTAGCGTTAACATCTCACATGTGTGGTGCAATCACTGTTCACATGTGCGTGTCTGACCTGCATTTGTACGGAAGCATGGAGGGACAAGGGTACTCTTACATTTTTTTTAATTATTTTTATTCATTTTATTTAATTTTATTTACATTACTTTTTTTATTTTATTTTATTACTTTTTTCATTTTTTTTTTTAATTAAACTTTATTGTATCACAAAAGGTGAAAAAGCCACTTTGGGCAGCGACAGGTACTCTTTATTGTGACATCAGGGGAATATTAGACTGCAGCCATGAATCTGGTATAACCGCTTTCTGCTGAGGCCATATATATCTATATATATATAGATAGAGATATATATATATATATATATATATATATATATATATATATATTATATATATATATATATATATATATATATATATATATATATATATATATATATATATATATATATATATATATATATATATATATATATATATATATATATTTTATAAATAATACATTTAATAAATATATATCTATCTATATATATCACTGCTCTTCGTCAGGCTTCTCTGGCTGTGTGTAGTATACTGATAAAAAATTGTGCATTTATCCAATTCCCAAGATGTGCCACACAGATATAAAGCCCAATTACCTTGATTAATTGCAAACCTAAAGCCAATCATTAACCCCATCCTACTACATGCAGAAATCACCAATTAGTATATACCATAAATGATAAACCGAACTAATTGAATATATGCACATGCTATGTACATTTAAAGGAAGGATGATAGAGATACTATTTCTACATTAGGGATGAGCTTCGAGTTCGCCGAACAGCGAACAATTTGGGGTGTTCGCGGCAAATTTGAATGCCGCAGAACACCCTTTAAAAGTCTATGGGAGAAATCAAAAGTGCTAATTTTAAAGGCTAATATGCAAGTTATTGTCATAAAAAGTGTTTGGGGACCCGGGTCCTGTCCCAGGGGACATGGATCAATGCAAAAAAAAGTTTTAAAAACGGACGTTTTTTCAGGAGCAGTGATTTTAATAATGCTTACAGTCAAACAATAAAAGTGTAATATCCCTTTAAATTTCGTACCTGGGGGGTGTCTATAGTATGCCTGTAAAGGGGCGCATGTTTCCTGTGTTTAGAACAGTCTGACAGCAAAATGACATTTGGAAGGAAAAAACCCATTTAAAACTACCCGCGGCTATTGCATTGCCGACAATACACATAGAAGTTCATTGATAAAAACGGCATAGGAATTCCCCACAGGGAAACCCCGAACCAAAATTTAAAAAAAAAAAAAATGACATGGGGGTCCCCCTAAATTCCATACCATGCCCTTCAGGTCTGGTATGGATATTAAGGGGAACCCCGGCCAAAATGTAAAAAAAAAATGACGTGGGGTTCCCCCTAAATTCCATACCAGACCCTTCAGGTCTGGTATGGATTTTAAGGGGAACCCCGCGCAAAAAAAAAAAAAACGGCGTGGGGTCCCCCCAAGAATCCATACCAGACCCTTATCCGAGCACGCAACCTGGCAGGCCTCAGGAAAAGAGGGGGGACGAGAGTGCGCCCCCCCTCCTGAACCGTACCAGGCCACATGCCCTCAACATTGGGAGGGTGCTTTGGGGTAGCCCCCCAAAACACCTTGTCCCCATGTTGATGAGGACAAGGGCCTCATCCCCACAACCCTGGCTGGTGGTTGTGGGGGTCTGCGGGCGGGGGGCTTATCAGAATCTGGAAGCCCCCTTTAACAAGGGGACCCCCAGATCCCGGCCCCCCCCTGTGTGAAATGGTAAGGGGGTACTTACCCCTACCATTTCACTAAAAAACTGTCAAAAATGTTAAAAATTACAAGAGACAGTTTTTGACAATTCCTTTATTTAAATGCTTCTTCTTCTACCTTCCTTCATCTTTTTCTCCTTCTGGTTCTTCTGGCTCTTCTGGTTCTTCCTCCGGCATTCTCGTCCAGTATCTCCTCCGCGGCATCTTCTATCTTCTTCTCCTCGGGCCGCTCCGCACACATGGTATGGGGGGATGCTCCCGCTCTTCTCTTCATCTTCTTCTTCATCCTCTTCTCTTCTTCCTTCTTCTCTTCTTCTCTTCATTTCCTTCTCCGGGCCGCTCCGCATCCATGCCGGCATGGAGGGAGGCTCCCGCTGTGTGACGGCGTCTCCTTGTCTGACGGTTCTTAAATAACAGGGGGTGGGGCCACCCGGTGACCCCTCCCCCTCTGATGCACGGGACATGACGGGACTTCCCTGTGGCATTCCCCGTGACGTCACAGAGAAGTCCCGTCAAGTCACCGTGCGTCAGAGGGGGGGCGGAGTCACCGGGTGGTCCCGCCCCCCATTATTTAAGAACCGTCAGATGAGGAGACTCCGTCACACAGCGGGAGCCTCCCTCCATGCCAGCATGGATGCGGAGCGGCCCAGAGAAGAAAATGAAGAAGAGAAGAAGAGAAGAAGGAAGAAGAGAAGAGGATGAAAAAGAAGATGAAGAGAAGAGCGGGAGCCTCCCCCCATGCCATGGGTGCGGAGCGGCCCAAGGAGAAGAAGATAGAAGACGCCGTGGAGGAGATGCTGGACGAGAACTCCGGAGGAAGAACCAGAAGAGCCAGAAGAACCAGAAGAAGAAGATGAAGGAAGATAGAAGAAAGAAGAAGCATTTAACCACTTCAATACCAGGCACTTAGACACCTTCCCGCCCAGCCCAATTTTCACCTTTCAGCGCTGTTGCAATTTGAATGACAATTGCGCAATCATGCTACACTGTACCCAAACAAATTTTTTATCATTTTGTTCCCACAAATAGAGCTTTCTTTTGGTGGTATTTGATCACCTCTGCGGTTTTTATTTTTTGCGCAACAAATAAAAAAAGACCGAAAATTTCGAAAAAAAACAAGTTTTTCTTTGTTTCTGTTTAATTTTTTTGTAAATAAGTACGCTTTCTCCTTCAATAATGGGCACTGATATGGCTGCACTGATGGGCACTGATACGGCGGCACTGATGGGCACCGATGAGGTGGCACTGATGGGCACTGATAGGGGGCACTGGTATGCGGCACTGATGGGCACTCATAGGTGGCACTGATGGGCACACATAGGCGGCACTGATGGGCACTCGTAGGTGGCATTGATTGGTATATATGGGTGGCACTGGTGGGTACTTATGTGTGGCACTGATGTGTGGTACCGATGGGCACTGATAGGTGGCCACTGATGGGCACAGATGGGTACTGACAGGTGGCACCGATGGGCAATGACAGGTGGCACAGATGGGCAATGACAGGTGGCACTGATAAAGCATTGCTGGGCAGATCTGGGCATTGCTGGGCAGATCATTGACATAATAGTGCCAATCAGTGCCCATTTGTGGGCACTGATTGGCACAGATTGGGCACATGTGGATGGCCATGGGGTACATACCTGGCCATCCACGTTGCCCCTTCCCTGGTGGTCCTAGTGGCATCCCTGGTGGTCCAGTGGGGTGATCTGAGGGGGGGCTGCGCTGATAAACAATCAGCGCAGACCCCCCCTGCCAGGAGAGCTGCCGATCGGCTCTCCTCTACTTGCGTCTGTCAGACGCGAGTGAGGAAGAGCCGATCAACGGCTCTTCCTATTGACAGCGTGATCAGCCGTGATTGGACACGGCTGATCATGTGGTAAAGAGCCTCCGCCGGAGGCTTTTTACCAAGATCAGTGTAGCGGTGTGTCAGACTGACACACCGCTCCACCGATCGCCGCGATGCGCGCCCCCAGGGGCGCGCTGCGGCATGTTATCCTGCTGGACGTCATATGACGTCCAGTCAGGACAACAGAACCACTTCCCGGACGTCAATCCGCTATAGGGCGGGCGGGAAGTGGTTAAATAAAGGAATTGTCAAAAACTGTCTCTTGTCATTTTTAACATTTTTGACAGTTTTTTAGTGAAATGGTAGGGGTAAGTACCCCCTTACCATTTCACACAGGGGGGGGCCGGGATCTGGGGGTCCCCTTGTTAAAGGGGGCTTCCAGATTCCGATAAGCCCCCCGCCCGCAGACCCCCACAACCACCGGCCAGGGTTGTGGGGATGAGGCCCTTGTCCTCATCAACATGGGGACAAGGTGTTTTGGGGGGCTACCCCAAAGCACCCTCCCAATGTTGAGGGCATGTGGCCTGGTACGGTTCAGGAGGGGGGGGCCGCACTCTCGTCCCCCCCTCTTTTCCTGCGGCCTGCCAGGTTGCGTGCTCGGATAAGGGTCTGGTATGGATTTTGGGGGGACCCCACGTCTTTTTTTTTTTTTTGTTTGGCGCGGAGTTCCCCTTAATATCCATACCAGACCTGAAGGGCCTGGTATGGAATTTAGGGGGACCCCCACGTCATTTTTTTTTTTTTTATTTTGGTTCGGGGTTTCCCTGTGGGGAATTCCCATGCCGTTTTTATCAATGAACTTCTATGTGTATTGTCGGCAATGCAATAGCCGCGGGTAGTTTTAAATGGGTTTTTTCCTTCCAAATGTCATTTTGCTGTCAGACTGTTCTAAACACGGGAAACATGCGCCCCTTTACAGGCATACTATAGACACCCCCCAGCTACGAAATTTAAAGGGATATTACACTTTTATTGTTTGACTTTAAGCCTTATTATAATCACTGCTTCCGAAAAAACGTCCGTTTTTAAAACTTTTTTTTGCATTGATCCATGTCCCCTGGGGCAGGACCCAGGTCCCCAAACACTTTTTATGACAATAACTTGCATATAAACCTTTAAAATTAGCACTTTTGATTATTCGTGTTCGTGTCCCATAGACTTTAACGGTGTTCGCGTGTTCGAGCGAACTTTTTTCCTGTTCGCATGTTCTGGTGCGAACCGAACAGGGGGGTGTTCGGCTCATCCCTACTCTACATCAATCACCCAGCCTGAAACAGAAACATATCATCCATTCATATCCATATTTTACGATCCTACTGAGATATTTCCAAGGGGTTACTCTCCAACATGATTCCCCGTTTTTTTAATCTGATAACGCTCTGTTTCAATTTTGTTCCAAAGTCTGTAACTGATTACGAACATTCAAAGTAGCGAGATGTGTCCATAGGACCTAAAGAAATAAAAACATATACATATATGTATATATCAAATATACACATGTATATAATCAAAACAGACTTTCTATATACATTACAAAAATAGGTATAGGTCATAGTCTCTATTCATCCCCTTGGGAACCTATTGATCCACCACACTTCACGTTTTTTAAGTTTCAAGATTCTGTCACCCCCCCTTCCGTCACGAAAAACCTCCTCTAACACCATAAAGCGTAACTCTGACTCATTAGGTCCTTTCTCCAAAAAGTGTCTTGATACCGGCAAGCCGGGTTGGGAATGTCTGATCGTGCTACGATGTTGGGCTACTCGATCCTTGATCTTTTGGGTAGTCTCGCCCTCATATATGAGGTTACAAGGACATACGAGGATATATATACCACATATGATGACTGACAAGTATGGAAACCAATTAATCATTATTTTCTCCTTACTAATAGGACGAATATAATGGTCACCTTTCATTAGGAGATCGCATTGAATGCAGTTTAAACAGGGAAAACATCCTTTTCTTTTTTTTTTTTTGCCAAGGAAAGTCAATTTGGCTTCCTGGGTATTAACCCTAAACTCAGATCGCACCAATGAGTCCCTTAATGTTTTATTTCTCCGATAGGCTCTCATGGGGATCTGTTGCAACCCATCTATTTGGGGATAGGATGGCTTCAGGAGAGGCCAGTGTTTTTTCACAACATTGAAAAATCTTTTCACTGTAGCTGTGAAACTGAAATACAAAAGGTATCCTTGGTTTCACCTGTTTACGTTTCCTAGAAACACAAAATGTATCGGTTGGCTGAATTTTGTTAAATTCTTGCTGGATAAATCTCTCTGGGTATCCTCGCTCTCTAAACCTCTGACACATTTCCCTTAGTCTGGTAGGCCTAATTGTCTCATTACTGACAATACGTACAACCCTAAGTAATTGGCTTCTCGTGATAGATTTAAAAACATGGGGTGGGTGATGACTGTTAAATAATAAAAGTTGATTCCTATCAGTGGGCTTAATATATAAATCGGTGTCGATCTGGCCTCGATCGATATATATCCTTGTGTCCAAAAAAGGAACAGAATCACCACCAATATGCATTTTGAACTGAATGTCTGGGGAAAACCCATTCAATGCCTCATCAAACATTTTGAGGGATTCAATGTTGCCCCGCCATATCGCAAAGATGTCATCTATATAGTGCCACCAGGTGGCGCGGTGCTTCTGGACAATTTCATTGATAAAAATATATCTGTGTTCAAAATCATTCATGAATGAACATGCGTATGGCGGGGCAACCTTGGAGCCCATCGCAACTCCGTTCAGCTGCACATAAAACTGTTCTTTGAACAGGAAATAGTTGTTATATAATATATTTGTTATAGTTGTTATAAAATATATTGTTATATAATACAGTCTCTTCACCCCAAGGGGGTGAATAGAGACTATGACCTATAGCTATTTTTATAATGTATATAGACAGTCTGTTTTGATTATATACATGTGTATATTTGATATATACATATATGTATATGTTTTTTTTTTTCTTTAGGTCCTATGGACACATCTCGCTATTTTGAATGTTCCTAATCAGTTACAGACTTTGGAACAAAATTGAAACAGAGCGTTATCAGATTAAAAAACCGGGGAATCATGTTGGAGAGTAACCCCCTTGGAAATATCTCAGTAGGATCATAAAATATGGATATGAATGGTTGATATGTTTCTGTTTCAGGCTGGGTGATTGATGTAGACATAGTATCTCTATCATCCTTCCTTTAAATGTACATAGCATGTGTATATATTCAATTACTTCGGTTTATAATTTATGGTATATACTAATTGGTGATTTCTGCATGTAGTAGGATGGGGTTAATGATTGGCTTTAGGTTTGCAATTAATCAAGGTAATTTGGCTTTATATCTGTGTGGCACATCTTGGGAATTGGATAAATGCACAATTTTTTTTATCAGTATACCACACACAGCCAGAGAAGCCTGACGAAGAGCAGTGATGCTCCATACTGTACAGTGGCTTGTATGCCTGCACTTTTGTATTGGAATTTGAAAAGTTTTGAAGTAAAGAAGAATTGCATTGAAGCACTGGTCCCGTCTTTTTCTTCTAATTAATTATCGGTGGAGAATTGGGAGTCCACCCTGACTGTGCTTGGACATCACAGAATAAAAGAAAAGAAGGTAACCCACCCATCAACTGATATACATATACACACACACACACATATATATATATGGCTTGTGGACAGTAAGCAGTTCAAAACAATCAGTGTAAGTCCCTGAATGTGACCTGGTGTCAGCCTCTTGCAGTCCCTGTTCAGCAGAGCTGGAATGTGAGAGGAAGAAGCAGCACAAGAGGGCAATCAGTTTACATGCTGGCAAGAAACACGCAGATAGGAGGAGAGATCAGAGAGATGGCCTCATGATTGTGCTGCTCCTTTTACTGTCCAATAATAGGCTGGGGGGGGGGGGCAGGTCCAGGACAACCTGGGCTCAGAGGAAGTAGGATGCATGAATACTGGCCATTATACTGAGGGCATCTAGTGGCAAAAAGAAAGTACTGCAGCACCAAAGCTGAATATTGCAGCAAAAGTTGGTTTTGTTATTTATCTTTTAATGGGCTATATATATATTTTTTTTTGCTTAATTAACAGGTTAAGGGAAGTATGTGTGGAGGATTGGAGAAAAAAAAACACACTTTCACTTTTTTTTTCACTTTTTACATTTTCTCACTTTTTTACTTTTCTCACTGTTTTTACACATATTTTCTTTCAGAACACCACACTTTTAATCATCCCCACACATGTGAAATGTGTTGCAGCAATCAAGCATGCTATGTGGAGGTTTTCTTGGCTGGGGTGGTGTTCCTGGCCTCAGCTCCGGAACAGACAACCATTTGGGGTCCCATCCTCCTCTATGCCAGCCAAGCACAGTGCTCCAGCCGACTTGTGAGTACAGATCTCTTTCTCCCCATGAGGTCTTTACTCCCTTTAAAGGGGTAGAACATATTTACTAATATTACATATTTATTTATATTTACAGTTTACTTCTGTACCCAACTCCTGATGAATGGCATATAGCCATGAAACGCGTTGAGTTTCCATGGGGTGCTCAGACAAGTCCAGCTCATTACTTATTCACTGGCCCATATATACTTTTTATACATCTAAAATTCATCGAGTACTATCTCATTATCAATGTGTATGTGTACCTATCTTATAGCAGCTCTTTTGCATATGATGTACTAATGCCTGCTAATATGAAACACCTTGTATTATATTTATCAACATTTACTATCTTTCATGTGCTGCCTAGCTAATGTATATGTATCCATTATGTTTATGCATGTATACATATGAAAATACTTTTTTACTATTGTTACAAATAAATAAATAAAAAATCATTACTATATACTCCACCTCCACAAGTCAGTTGTCTCATTTAAAGTCCCACATTCCCCTTTTTTATGTACTTGAACCCAGGATGGAGGCACAAACAATGTGCCTCATTTAAAGTCCCAAATCCCCCCCTTTTTGGCTACACTAACATTTTAAGTAAAAATTAAATAAACACAAAAAATAAAAGCTGTCGTTTCAAACTCCCTCATATGACCCAAAGCGGAGGTTGAAGATCACATGATCCCTCGGACTACCAAGGGCATTGTTGCTGATTCCAGGCATTACATACAGACTTTTCTTTTTTAAATAAACCCAAAAATAAAAAAATAAAAAAATTTGCACATATGTTTTATATTTATTGGGCTGCAAAAATCTAATACTTTTAACAGAAGGAAGGAGAAAACAGAAGATCGGTGTGACTTACTCTTCACAAGAAGCAGCTTCTGGTTTCTCCTGATAAGTCACATGTGGCTGATAAATGGTGGAATGAATCAAGGTGATGACCCCAATGATAATGTCCCCGTCCCTCCAGAAGGAATCTATATTCTGCTTCTCTAGGCGGCACCTGGATTGAGTTGATTCATGGACAACGGTAACCAGCGCTAAGAACACAAGGACCTTCGATAACCTCATTGGAAGGTCAGAAGATTTGAAGGAAAATGTCAGACTCATGTATGAAGCTTAGAGAAGATGGCACGGCATGGTGGCGCCTCAACGCAATGGACAGGCCACCATATATACAAGGCTTCCCGGACAGCTTGGGATGGACAATTAATTTCTCAATGTATGTCACATCATTATGGAGATCATTTTGACAAGCTAATTGCAAATTAATTATTTTACAACGACTTGCCTTCCTTGTGGATTATGTAGAATTCTAAAGGGATGTCTTGTAAGAGGTGAGATCATCTTTTTTTTTTTCTACTTTTGGACCTGAGTGATATAATTTTCACTCAGCACAAGTCTCTGAGGACGTTATTTTGTGACCATGTTGGGGACTACAAAGGCTTGTAGCTCTTTGAAAAAAAAAAAAAAAAAAAACAAGAAATTAAAGATCATTTGGGTGCAATTTTGCAGCTGAGCGCAACAAGATCAGACATGACTAATATAATCGTCTGCCGCTCTTGTTGGTTGGCGAGGAGGTCCCTCGGCAAATTTTAAGTAAAGACAAAGTTTAATAGAGAAGAGAAAATAAGCACAACAATATTCAAGTAGCAGGAAATCTTTACAGCTACCTTTACCAATGTAGTAAAAGTAAAAGGCATATTGTTCCTGCTCCTTAAAGTAGACCTGATTTAAAAAAAAATGAAGATTTCTTATCTTATAGAGAAAATCTACTAGTGTTAATTTTGCTATTAAAATTTAATTAAATTAAATTTGTCTTGATTTCCTCCTGAACATGCTGGTATGTGCGTATGCCTGGGTATGCGTCTATGGACAGCAAGAGTTTTTTTGTGCCCTTAGCGCTCTTGGTCTTTAGTAATAATCAGGGTCTGGTAGGACTGTCTCCTGATCATGTGGCCACTGTGACAGCCGATCACAGTGGTCACATGATCAGACAGACTTTCCTGCCCCTAGCCCAGTTAAAGGGACACTGGGGACGGATGGGAAGGTGTTAATATAACCCTATGACTAATCATCATGATTACGGTAGGGAGACCCCCCCCCCCACTTTAGAAAGTGACTGGGATGCATAGATCTAGGAATACTTGTGGGATTTGTAAGGTGCATGTACTAATAAATTGATCCAAGGAGATATATTAAAAAATGTACCTTTTATTTAAGCAATGATTTAAAAAAATTGTCCAAAAGCAATTCCACAACAAGTACATAAATGTACAATCCTTATGGATACAGCGGATTTAAAGGAGTTCCCAACATGTTTCGCCCTCAATCTGGGCTTCCTTGGGGGGATGCTGTCCACTTGGAGCACAAGCCTTCCCAGGATTTGAGACAAATGTGTACACCACAATCAAAGACTATTTAAAGAGTCTACAGCCGCCACAACAAGCCAAGAACTGCGGGTCATCATAGGAGGCATTTAGGGACCAACTGATGTCCTGCAATAACTAACGTGTTCCTGTGGTTCCAGGGAAACTCTTTAAATCGTCATTGATTGTAGTGTACACAAGTAAACAAGTCTCAAATCCTGGGAAGGCTTGTGCTCTAAGTGGGCAGCATTCCCTGAGGAAGCCCAGATTGAGGGTGAAACATGTTGGGAACTCCATCAAATCTGCTGTATCCATAAGGATTGTACTGTAATGTAATGTATATATTTTTATTAAACCTCCTTGGTTCAGTTTATTAGTACATGAACCTTACAAATCCCACATGTATTCCTATTTCGATTCAATTTAGGGGTGTGGAGCTAATTTAAGTGGTTTGTCCATGGTTAAGAATTTATCCTATATTGACTGGGATGCGTGTGTTGGTATCCACCGAGCAGGAACAGGTAAGAGTCTGCAATGATGTTGGCTGGCTCAAATTCCTGTGGCGCACATATTTGGCCTAGAGAGGATGATTAGGAAGTAAGGCCACAACTTTTTTTGCCTTCCATAATTGTCTGACCATATTCATACCACGAAGGTAGGGCAACGTTTTCCTTTATTTACCTGTATAGTTATGAAATGTTCATGTAGTGGCTGCATTGAGGTACATTATAAAGAGTAACATGCAGGTCAGCAGATAAATTACAACAATAAATTATTTATTGAGTTTCAACAGTCATTGAGGTTCTTTCTCATAAGAGCTTACAATCTACAGAACTTATAAAAACCAAGTCACAGTTGACTTTCATGTTTGTCTTCCAATCTGATTCTTTGAAACCAAAAATTCTCGGGTGTTCATATGAGGTCTCAGAATGATAATGTGACACTTAGGGGCAAAAATGCAGCAAAATAGGCCAAGGCTGGATGAGAGAATGGCAAAGATTTCTACAGCCACCATGTATTTACCCTTGGTGCTAACATAGGCGGGGATGAAGGAGATCCAAACACTTGTGAAGACCAACATGCTGAAGGTGATAAACTTTGTCTCGTTAAAGCCATCGGGAAGGTTTCTAGCCAAGAAAGCAATCACAAGAGTCAAGATTGCCAAGAACCCCAAGAATCCCAACATGATGTAGAAGAAGGTTAAGGAGCTATCTTTACACTCCACTGTTATGACCCCCTTTGTAGCCTTTGTGTTCAGATTGGGAGATGTTGGGCATTGTATCACCCATGAAGCACAAATGACAGTTTGGATGCTTGATCCAGCAACGATCATGGAGTTGGGGATGGAAGAGCCAACCCATTTCCGAAGAGAGCTATTTGGCTTGGTGGCACTGAAAGCAATCACTACTGTAATAGTTTTGGCAAAGATGCATGACACGCAGAGAGAGAATGTGATCCCAAATATTGCTTGCCGGATTAGACAGGTGATGGTGGTAGGGCGACCAATGAACAAGAAGGAACAGAGGAAACAGAAGAGGAGAGCCACCAGGAGAAGGTAGCTCAGGCTACGGTTGTTGGCTTTCACCAATGGAGTGTCACGGAAGTGGAAAAAGATACCGAAGACTGAAAGAGTAAGTATGGAGCAGATGGTGGTGATAGAACAAAGGGCCAGGCCAAGGGGCTCCTCATAGGAGAGAAACTCAATCACCTTTGGTATACATTTCACACGATTCTCATTGGACCATTGATCTTCCGGGCACGGCAGGCATTCTGCTGCATCTGATTACAAAAGGAGAATTATAAAGCAATTAATACATAGCATAACCAATGGTGCAGAAATGGGGGTAGCAGATAAGTGATTACAGTCTTGGCCTTTTTTCAAGCCATGATGAAGAACGTCTCCACCATACACCACCATTATATTGGTATGATAATTATAATTAGTAACAAGAAAGAATGAGTGAATGGCGAATGATAATGTCTGAGGCAGTGGATGCATGTGCATTATTTTTTACTTTACTTTACTGTAAATGCTTTCTTTCTGTGTGTGAATTTTCAACTTCCTGTTCCTCCTCTAGAAGCTTGCCCCCCATCATCCGAGCCGTTCCGGCTGGGGGTTATTCAGTGTGCTCGCCGTCCCTCCCTTGGGACTACATCCCTGCGGGGAGACGCTGTTTGCGTTCACAGGCACGGGAGACAGGGGAGCCGCGGGTGTGTCTAAGACGCTGTAGCTCCGCCTCCCGTGCCTTGCTATTGTAATCTGAATGGCCATCTCAGCACAGCCCCGCCTTTACTCCGCCCTACTCCGCCCCCTTTTTTGCTGAAGTGGAAGTGTGGCTCAGGTTCGTCGTCACACATCCAAAAAGCGGCACTGCCCATGCGCGATGCCGCTAAGCATCAAGGGTACTGTAGTTCCTTTGAAGCCATGACGTTGCTGCAGGAAGCACGCTCGAAAACCCGGAGGTTGAACATACAGAGAGGAAAGGAGGAAGTGCTGATAAAGCCTATTTATCTAACAGGTAAATAAAACATTTCTGCAGAAATAACAGATTTATGATCTATATAGCATATAGATCAGATATTGCCAAAAATGTTTTTAGCTTTACAACCCCTTTAAGCCAGTTGCTCAGGCATACTTTAACTGTCTCTAGCCTACCCCCTAAAGGACTGCTGATTTCTGCTAGACCCTTTTCCCAGTTTAGGGTGATAGCAGCCAGGCACACATAAAAGTCATTCTTCTGGCTCAATCTAGAGCACAAGTTTCAAACACAAGGCCCACAGGCCGAATCTGGCCCACCAGGCCATTTCATGTGGCACTTGCACCTCTCCTGAAGCTGTGGTAACCTCCTTGTCTCTGCACCAACCTTGTCTCAGCAGTTGGCAGCAGAGAGGAAGACAGAACTCCTCCTGCAGATCCTGTACCTCTCTGTGCACCTGCAGCTCCCCCTCGTCCCTGCCTCCCCTGGTCTCCACATTCAGCAGACTCTGGCAGCTGACTCCAGACCCCCTCTGGTATTCCTCCGGACCCTGCACTTTCTGTTCCTCAGCTTCTTCCCAGCAGCAGCACAAGGTAAGGGGGCTCACTATGATGTAAGGGAAGGTGGGGGACTCTTGACTCATGATTGTGGGGGAGCTCTTGACATCTTATGTAAGGGGGGGTGGGGTGCTCTGGACATCTAGTCTTACAAATACAACTGGCCCTTTGAGGACAATCATAATGCTTATGTGGCCCTCGATGAAACTGAGTGTGACAACCCTGGTCTAGAGGTTGCCTTTTTTTGAAGGTTTATTGTTGATTAACTTGTATTGGCCATGGGGAGCTGTGGGATACATCATGAACTCTGAGCAATAACTTGAGGACTCCCTTAACTATGCTATTGCTTCTTTGTACAGTTCCTCCGGCAAAATCCCCAACATGGACAAGAACGAGACACCTTCAGTAATGTCCCAGGCCAGGCAAACACTAGGATGGCTATGCTAGGGTTACCAGCAGCATCAGTCCCTAGGATCCTTCACTCAGGTCTCTACTCACAGTGTCCCTGGATACTTGGATGCCTTCCTCCAATATCAGTCAGACAATGTCTCGGTAAGCCTTTCAGACCGGATCCTCGATAAAATCCCTTGTTTAGCTTCAGAGTCCTTTTCTAGCAGAACAGGCCCCCCAGCTCTGCCACAGCTGAGACCTTGATGAACACAAGCAGACTTTCAGCTAGGCTGCCCAGAAGGGCAGCAGCCCCTCAGGCTGGGAACTTCTCCTCCTGGACAAGAACAAGACTGTACCAGGTCCCAGACTATTTATGTGCTCCGCAGCCACCTACTGGGCACACCTCCCCAGGAGTTGGCTGAGACACATAAATATTCAGGCTTCTCACTTAACTTGCTCCACTCCTATGTTTTGGAACCTTCCAGAAGGCAGGAAGATGAAATCAAGTCTGCAGTCTATGAGACCCATGTCGGCCAAAACAATCAGCAGCTGTTCCACTGATAACAGGAGAGCCACATAAGGAAAAGTCTAAATTAACCTAGCAGCCTATCACCTAACTAGGAGGGTGGTACGTGTCAAGCAAGGGATTTTTTGAAAAATGTAATGACCATATTCTTTCCTACCATTTCCCTTTAGTGTAGAGAGCCCTGATGAATGGAGTTTCTAAAACGTACTGGGTTCTATTTGTGTTGAGTACAACTTGTCAAAAACATAATAAATCATTTTGGACTTCTTACGATTGGTGTGGTCTTCATCTCTCTCCAACCACTGAGTCACTGACCTGCAAAAAGCAGGCAGATCAGAAATCTGACTTCACTATGGCATCCTACTTGTTCCAAGCCAGTGAAGCAGGAGGTAATAAAGCCATTTTGACCAAAGCCAAGCGACTTGGATTTTCAGCAATGGTGGCCTCTAAATTTCCCTCAGTATGTGTCACTTAAAGCATATCCAAACCCAAGAACTAAATTGTAATATATTTCACCTTGCGTTTTTCCTTTATTTTTACCTGGTGATCCTGTCAGTGAATACTTCCTGTACTTCCTGTCCTAGAGTGACAACACTCACTATATTATATCTGTGAAGGAGCAGTGTTGTCACCCTAGGACAGAAAGTGTGGTAGTATCACAGAACCACAACTACCCCCTCCCCTAACCACCATCACCACCATCATCTCTATAACATAGGGGAAGGTGACGTTTAATCAGCTTATATTTTTCCTTCCTGGGTTTCTCCATCGTTACCCCCCAAATCACCATGCTAATGAATTTCTTACATTTTATTTGTAGCACCCCCTGACACACCAAAGGCAGCCCCAGAGGCCAGGGGCAAGGAAAGCATTTCACCCCAGGGCTGAGTCCATGGTTAAAATGGGGGGGACCGAGAAAGGATATTGGGCGCCAGTCACTTTTTATTGCAGAACGGTTAAGGAGGTGAGGGTTAGGGGTCCCAGATACTGTAGCAGATCACTTACAGACTCTCCAGATCCAGATCAATGTCCAGTTGACCCGGCAACACTGCATGTTCCCACATTTCAGTGCATCCTCCAAGCGAGTCACCAGGCCCTTCTGAGAGACCAGCCTTCTTCCTGGCTCTCACCAGCAAGGGGCTTCCCCTGGGTCTCCTGCTTGGCACAGCTTCCTCCATATTAGGTAGGACAGCAACAGGACCACTTCAGCACACGTTAGGCCCCAAAACAGGCTATTGGGCCTAACGGCAGAGGTCCATTCAGCAAAACAGGGGAAGAGAGTGAGCACATGGCCTGTCCAAAATAGTTATATCCTCCTCCAGCATGCCCCAGTGGCATAAACCTCCTACTGGATTGGCTGAAGGAAATACAGTCAGGTCCATAAATATTGGGACATTGACACAATTCTAATCTTTTTGGCTCTATACACCACCACAATGGATTTGAAATGAAACGAACAAGATGTGCTTTAACTGCAGACTTTCAGCTTTAATTTGAGGGTATTTACATCATATTTACACGTGTCGATGTCCCAATATTTATGGACCTGACTGTATAAACATTCATAACGTAGTTTCGTTTGTGAAATCTCATGCCATGACCAGTGATACAAGTGGCATGTACTGCTGACAGTGAGAAATCAACCCAAGCTTAGGGAAAAGCTGAACATACCGGTCTGATTGGATATCTCTTCATCGGAGCACGGGATACAGTCGTAGCAGCAGAAAGGTTCGCCATTTCGGGGGGCTTTCCAGAATCCGGGGAGGCAGCTGTCGCAGCACACGGAGGACGGCGCCTAGAAAAGAAGAACCGCATCTGCTAAATATCACATAACATATGATCTAAATGATGAACCATTTCTAGGAAAATTGTTAGATTTTTGGTTATTAATCCCATGCCTCGTTGAGTGCCTTGCTGGTACCGTCTTTCTTTATTGCAATCTAGATTGGAAGGAGCATTAAGGGAGATAATTGGCGAAGGGTGAAACACCCATTTTATGGCATTCACTAGGAGTGGGGAAGGGGGGATCCTTGCTCTGGGTGCTGAATGAACCTGTCCCAGGACTGGCTAAACATCACCACTCTTTTGATGCTCACTCTAAGCTGTCCTGTGAACCCACCAAAGTACCTGCCCCTCTCACCTTACAGAGTAAATACTCAATTACAACCCTTATTTCAGCATTTAGCTGACATGTGGTAACTCATTGTAAATAGCCAAGACTGATTTTATGGCTTTTGAAGGAATGTACACTGATCATCCATAACATTATGACCACCCACCATAACCCATCAAGGAATGGGCTCCACTAGACCTCTAAAGGTATGCTGTGGTATCTGGCACCAAGCTGTCAGTAGCAGAACTTGTAAGTTGTGAGGTGGGGCCTCCATGTATCAGACTTGTTTTTCCCACACATCCCACAGATGATTGATTGGATTAAGATCTGGAGAATTTGGAGGCCAAGTCAACGCCTCAAACTTGTTGTTGTGTTCCTCAAACCATTCTTGAATTCATCAGACCAGGCTACCTTCTTCCATTGTTCTGTGGTCCAGTTCTGATGCTCATGTGCCCATTGTAGGAGCTTTTGGCTATGAACACGGGTCAGCATAGGCACCCTGACTGCTCTGTGGCTACACAGCCCCATACACAACAAACTGCAATGCTCTGTGTGTTCTGACACCTTTCTATCAGAACTAGCATTAACTTTTTTCAGCAGTCTGAGTTCCAGTAGCTTTTCTATTGGATCGGACTACAGAGGCCAGCCTTCCCTCCCCACCTCCATCAATAAGTCTTTCCTCCCCCCTCCATCAATGAGCCTTCACCCCCCACCTTTTATTAATAAGCCTTCCCTTCCCACCTCCATCAATATGCCTCACCACCACCTCCATCAATGACCCTTTACCACCCCACCTCCATCAATGAGCCTTCCACTTCCCACCTCTATCAATGAGCCTTCCACTTCCCACCTCCATCAATGAGCCTTCCCTCCCCACCTCCATCAATGAGCCTTCCCTCCCCACCTCCATCAATGAGTTTTTCCTCCTCACCTCCATCAATGAGCTTTTACTCCCACTCCATCAATGAGTCTTTTCTCCCCATCCCCATCAATGAGCCTTTCCTCCCTCTCCATCAATGAGCCCCCCCACCTCCATCAATGAGCCTTCCCTCCCCACCTCCATCAATGAGCCTTCCCTCCCCACCTCCATCAATGAGCCTTCCCTCCCCCACCTCCATAAATGAGCCTTCCCTCCCCACCTCCATCAATGAGCCTTCTCTCCACCTCAATCAATGAGCCTTCTCTCCACCTCCATCAATGAGCCTTCCTTCCCCACCACCACCAATGAGCCTTCCCTCCCCACCTCCATCAATGAACCTTCCCTCCCCACCTCCATCAATGAGTCTTCCCTCCCCAACTCTATCAATGAGCCTTTCCTCCCCACCTCCATCAATGAGCCTTCCCTCCCCACCTCCATCAATGAGCCTTCCCTCCTCACCTCCATCAATGAGCTTTTACTCCCACTCCATCAATGAGCCTTCCCTCCCCACCTTCATCAATGAGCCTTCCTTCCCCACCTCCATCAATGACCCTTCCCTCCCCATCTCCATCAATGAGCCTTCCCTCCCCCACCTCCATCAATGAGTCTTCCCTCCCCACCTCCTTCAATGACCCTTCCCTCCCTATCTCCATCAATGAGCCAAGTTGTAAAGCGCTACGTAAACTGTTGGCGCTATATAAATATTGTATAATAATATAATAATAATAATGAGCCTTTCTCCCCACCTCCATCAATGAGTCTTCCCTCTCCACCTCCATCAATGAGTCTTGACTGCCCATGACACTGTCACTCGTTTTCCTTCCTTGGACCACTTTTGGTCAGTCCTGACCACTGCAGACCGAGAACATCCCACAAGAACTGTAGTTTTAGATTTGCTCTGACCCAGTTGCCTGGACATTACAATTTTGTCCTTGTCAAAGTCCCTCAAATCCTTACAATTGCCAATTTTTTCTGCTTTCAACACATCAACTTCAGGGGTGACATGTTCACTTGCTGCCTAATGTATTCCACCCACTTTCAGATGTAATTGTAACGAGATAATCAATGTTCCTCACTTTACCTGTCAGTGGTCAGAATGTTATGGTTGATCAGTGTATAATAGATCTAAAGGTGGCTAGTTCTTCCTTAGGCTCGGCAAGCTGTATATGGATGTTACCTGTGTGTATTTCTCTCCCCATATGATGGCTTTCTCATCTACAACCAACTTCTGCCCAGTGGGGCCCCAGTCATCGAAGATTCCAACTTTGACCAGGCCTCCCTTCAGATCGTGAGACATCTGCCAGTTCAGAACATCGTAGAGCCCCTTCAGTTCTCCTTTTTCATCAAAAGCCACCCGCTCTCCATTGCTGTTTAGGAACTGCACGTTCTTAATGTAGTAGAAAAGCTTGAGAGAAAGGTTACATTATATTTTAGACATTGTCTAAGCCTCTGTGGAGTTACATTTTTTTATTTAGGTGGAATTGCTGTTACTACAGAGAAAACCTCCAAACACAAGTGGAGGTGTTCTTTCCAGTACAAGCACAATTTTGTTTCTTGAGATTTTTGGTGTTCTGTCTTTCTCTAGGTTTGTTTTAATGTGGTACCAATGTGTTCACACCCTGTAGGTATGGTAGATGTTTCTGTGTGTTGTCTGTGGCATGCTGTGTGGGAGGAAGCGGGTAGAGGTCATTTCAGTAGTTTTACAAGTCTGCATGACTTGACAAACTCCTGACATGTACAGAAACAGTATAATAAGAAAAAACGATCTATAGTCCAATCAAGTGACATTGCCTAGGCTAAGATGATGGCATCAGGAACTCTTACTACTCTGAAGCAGGCAGAAGAATTTCCTGTCTCCTGATGCCAAATGCTTGAACATAGCCAGGCATCAAGCTTTACGTGATTCTACAAATCAATCATGGAAATAGATGGTGAGGTGACCCACCAGGTGAATGATGACTGAACAGAGATGAATTGGGTGGGAGATTGAGTATGCCTGGAGATAAGCTGTAAGGCAGGCATCACTAAATGGTGGACCGTGGTCTGGATCCGGACCCAGTCACTGTCCCATCCAGATGGCCACGGTCGTGCCACTTAGGAGATGTTATTCACACAGCAGAGTTGAGGGTGGAAGGCGCAGCAGCACTGGATGGAGGGTGGGAGTGAAAACTGCTGGAGTTAACATTTCCTACAAACCAGCTGGTGATTAGTTGCTAGGACTGCCCTGCATCCTAGCAACCGATCACCTACTGATTACCTTGAAAAGTTACGTTGGGCAGCTCCCACCCTCCATCTTGTGCTGCTGTGCCTCCCACCCTCCTCTCTGTGTTCCTGTGTAAAGTAGGAGAGTGAAGGAACTAGGACATGGCTCTGAAGGATAGAGGCGGGGAAGGGGTGATGTGAAGGGGGCAGAGAAGGACGCTGCTGTGGGGGGTGATGTGAAGGGGCAAAAGAGGACGCTGCTGTGGGGGTGATGTAAACGGGCAGAGAACACCACTGTGGGGGTGATGTAAAGGGGCAGAGGACGCTGCTGTGGTCTGGGTGATGTAAAGGGGCAGAGGACGCTGCTGTGGGGGGTGATGGCAAGGTGGCAGGGGGAGGATACTATTGTGGGGGTAATGTTAATGGGCAAAGGAGGACATTACTGTGGGGGCTGATGTGAGGGTGGGTTCAGAATCACACTCTGAAGGGGTGGGTAGTAATGTAAAGGGGGGCCACAGACACTACTGTGAAGGGGAAACTGATGAGAAGTGGGGGACCTTGGTGTAAAGGGGGGATTGTAATATGCAGGAGGACTTTGGATGCTGCAGCGGTTGCCCGTCGCTTAGGGTTCTACAAGTTTTTTTATTTTTCACATGATTAGAGCCGGCGGCTCTAATTGGCTTCCAAAAGGGTGGGCTCGGGGTGCAGAGCACATTCACTTGGGTGACATTAGCAAATTAATATTCACTAATGTCTTCCTGCTTCTCCTCCCGGCCAATTAGGAAGCGGGTCCTGAGACCCAATTGGCCAGGAGGAGAAACTACCAGATTGGCCGGCAGGAGAAGCCACTGGATTGGCCGGGAGGAGGAGCCACCCACAACCTGGATAGGGTAATTGCTGGGCTGGCCAGCTTGCGAGTCGGCGAGCGTGGCTGACAAGCGGGTGAGCGAGCCGGACGGGCCAGGTGGGGGGAACAGGTGGGGGGGTTGTTTACTGACCCCCCCCCCCAAAAAAAAAATGGAGCACCAGCCACCACTGAGATGCTGACATAAGAACGGGATCATGATTTAGGAGGAGGGGGGCTGTGATGTCATCGCACAAACATGCAATTTGGAAGAAAATCTTTCAGACTGGACCTCCGTAAATTGTAATCTAATAACCCTGTTCTAAGGGAACAAACCTTGTATGGTGTACAGCAGTAAAGCAATATAACCAAGGTTATAACAGGTTCTGGGGTCAATGCTGGAGGACCTCATGACATATAAACCCTTCTATGGTCACTTAGTAAAATGTGTACTGTATGTTTTGCAGGCTGTTATGATAGCACTTAACCAATATTGAATATAATGTACCTGCCATGGTTGGAAGTCCCTGAAGTTGGCACAAGATCCATTGAAAAACGGTCCCTTTCCAGACTTGCAGGACATCATATCATGTAGTGCATGGCCCACGGCATGCACAGCATTGTAAACAGACACGGACAAACGAAAATTGGTGGTGTCATACACGGAGCTGTCCAGTTTCCTCAAGTCCTCCGTACCAGAGCAGAAGGTTGTATTGACTCCATAAATCGATGAATTTTCCCTCCACTTACACCCAAAGGCCTGCTCCCAGAATTCCCTAATAAATATGTCATTTGGATATTTGGCAGGATTTATAGTGTAAAGAAAGTCTCCAAAACCGGGAATATTTGAGCTGTACTTAGCAAGGCCGATGGTGCCATTCAGCGTCGCCCACAGTTCCTTCTGTGTAAAGACCGCTGAGGGCACCCAACTTCCCACGGCAATCCAAATTTTTCCAACTATTTTGCTGGCAGTGACGGCCTGAAAGAAAGGAATCAGCTCTGTGGCGTAAGCATAGAGCACGACGACGTTGGTTTTTGTTTTGAGTATGGCGGTGATGGCGCTGTCCAGGCTTTCTTTGGTTGGCGGAGTCGGTAAGGTTTTGGCGAACGCAACACACAGGCCACTCTTAGCCATTTCTGTCTGAAACTTCTGGCTGCCTTGGTTTCCATAGTCATTATTGGAGGACACTATGCCAACCCAAGACCAATTGTAATGCTTGATCATCTGGACCACCGCCGCAGGCTGGGAGTCTACAGTACCGACGGTCCGTACAAAGGAAGGGAATTGGATCTTATCGGCCAATGTTGGGAGGGCTGAGGCGTAACTGATCTGCAAAAAGAAAAATGAGCTGAAAAAGGTAAATATAATGCATTCTGAGTTTAGGCTGAAAGATATACTGCAGTGTTGCAGGCTCTGGCTTGCACAAGTAGGCATCAACAATATATAAGATGAGATCCTCCATGACACCAAGATCCACGCTGTCCTGCATTCCCGCTGGCACCTGGAATAAGCACAAAGTTACAAGGCTCCCTCCAGCCGGCTCCGGCTGCTGCTCTGGACTAGTAGGGATGCCGGAGCTGGGACTTTGCTGGGACTGTCAGACACCCAGGACAGCCAGAGCTGGCCAGAAGAACGACACATCTGTACTCTAAAAGTCAGCAGAAGGCAGGACAGCAACATTGTACCAAGCCATTGCCCCATCTGCTCCAACAGGTAAAGTTTAGTTGTCAAACCACACAGCAAACTAGGACCAGGCAGGAGGTAGGCTTTGGCCCGGTACCTGGTCACAGCCGATTGGTTGAGAACCATTGGTCAATATCAGTGGTCTCCTAACTGCGGCCCAGGGGGCGGATGTGGCACTTTGCTTGCTTTTATCTAGGGGCACTATTCCACTAACTGATACCAATGATGGGGCACCATTCTCCCTACTGACACCAGAAATGGGGTACGATTTCTCTTTTTGAAACGAATGATGGGAGACTGAAGCTGGGGAATTTTCTACACCCACTAGCCACAGTCCGGCCCCCCTAAAGCCTGAAGGACAGTAAATTGTCCCTTTGCTTAAAAAGTTTAGAGACCCCTGGTCTATACTACCTGGGACTGACCCATGTTAAGAAAGAACTGTCAAGAACTTCAGGGCCCAAATTCTGCAGTTGTTTGCAAGTCAGATACTGAAAGAGAGGACTATGAGGTCCTACTGTAAAAGGAGCCCCAATAAATGGGGAAGAAAAAAGCCAATTCTGACACTTCTCACATACATGTAAAAATCTACAAAATATTGCTAGAAAACTACTTAGATTCCTCCAAACATTATATATATATATATACACACATATATATACATACTGTATACATATACACAATGCTTTTTAAAAGTATTCATACCCGTTGAAATGGTCCACATTTTGTCATGTTACAACCAACACAAAGTGTCACATAATTGTGAAGTGGAAGGAAAATGATAAATGATACAAATAAATATGTGAAAAGTGTGTGGGGGAGGGGCATTTGTATAGCGCCCCCCGGAGTCAATACTTTGTAGAACCCCCTTTCTCTACAAGTCTTTTTGGGGATGTCTCTACCAGCTTTGCACATCTAGAGAGGACATTTCTGACAATTCTTCTTTGTAAAATATCTCAAGCTCTGTCAGATTGGATGGAGAGCGTCTGTGAACAGCAATTTTCAAGTCTTGCCACAGATTCTCAATGTGATTTAGGTCTGGACTGTGACTGGGCCATTCCAACACATGAATATGCTTTGATCTAAACCATTCCATTGTAGCTCTGGCTGGATGTTTCGGGTCGTTGTCCTGCTGGAAGGTGAACCTCCGCCCCGGTCTCAATTCTTTTGTAGACTCTAACAGGTTTTCTTCTAAGATTGTCCTGTATTTGTCTCCATCCATCTTCCCATCAACTCTGACCAGCTTCCCTGTCCCTGTTGAAGAAAACCATCCCCACCACATGATGCTGCCACCACCATGTTTCACGGTGGGGATGGTGTGTTCAGGGTGATGTGCAGTGTTAGTTTCCCCCACACATAGCGTTTTACTTTTAGGTAATAAAGTTGAATTTTGGTCTCATCTGACCAGATCACCTTCTTCCACATGTTTCTGTGTCCTCCACATGGCTTCTCACAAACTACAAACAGGACTTCTTATGACTTTCTTTCACCAATGTCTTTCTTCTTGTCACTCTTCCATAAAGGGCAGATTTGTGGAGAACACGACTAATAGTTGTCCTGTGGACAGATTCTCCCACTTGAGCTGTGGATCTCTGCAGCTCCTCCAAAGTTACCATGGACCTCTTGGCTCTTCTCTGATGAATGTTCTCCTTGCCCGGCCGGTCAGTTTAGGTGGACGGCCATGTCTTGGTAGGTTTGCAGTTGTGCCATACTCTTTCCATTTTCCGATGATGGATTGAACAGAGCTCCGTGAGATGTTCAAAGCTTGGGAGATTTTATTATAACCTAACCCTGCTTTATACTTCTCCACAACCTCATCCCTGACCTGTCTGGTGTGTTCCTTGGCCTTCATGATGCTGTTTGTTCACTAAGGTTCTCTAACAAACCTCTGAGGGCTTCACAGAACAGCTGTATTTATACTGAGATTAAATGACACACAGGTGGACTTTATTTACTAATTAGGTGACTTCTGAAGGCAATTGGTTCCATTAGATTTTAGTTATCAGAGTAAAGGGGGCTGACTACAAATGCCCCCCCCCCCCCACACTTTTCACATATTTATTTGTATCATTTATCATTTTCCTTCCACTTCACAATTATGTGACACTTTGTGTTGGTCTATCACATAAAATCCCAATAAAATACATTTACGTTTTTGGTTGTAACATGACAAAATGTGGAAAATTTCAAAGGGTTTGAATACTTTTTCAATGCACCGTATATATATATATATATATATATATATATATAGTGCAATAAAAAAGTATTCATACCCATTTTGTATATATATATATATATATATATATATATATATATATATATGTTTTTGTTCTTTGTTTTTTTTTTTAAACAGAGACCCTGGAGAATAAAATGGTGGGTGTTGCAACTTTTTTTATGCCACACGATATTTGCACACAAACACAATATATTACCCATTTTTTGATAAAATACAAAAGATGATGTTGAAACGCGTAAATTAGATACCCAACATGTCACTCTTTAAGATTGCGTACGCGGCACGCCAAATGATGATACCTAAAAATCTCCATAGGCAACGCTTTAACAGGTTACCGCTTTAGAGTTACACGGGAGATCTGGTGCTAAAATGATTGCTCTCACTCTTGACGTTCATGGTGATACCTCACATCAATGCTGCACTTACCTTTACATATGCGTTCGCATTTGCGCATGAGCATGGGGGGATGGGTGGCGCTTTACATTTTTATTTTTAAAATGTTTTTTATTTAAAAACTTTTTTATAAACTGTCACTTTATTTTTTGCATCAACTTTACTGATATGACAAGGAATGGACAACATTCCTTGTAATAGCAATAAGCATGGCGGGTCCTCTTTATGGAGAGTCCTTGGGATCTATTAGAATTAAAATTAAAATGATGTTGTTAACATAAGCACACGTTTTAGCTATAAAATACAATGAATAAATGAAAATTCTTTCCACAGCAGACCAAACCTCTGAGGAAGGCCCTCTTTGGGCCGAAACGCGTCAGCATTCATGCACAACCAGCATCAATCATATTGAATGTTGTGTATTATTGTGTCTGCATCCACTGTATTGAATATTTATTTCCGCTACCAGAGCTCACATTTTAACTTCATTGTCATTTTGATACGATTGTCACCAATAAAGTTATACATTTTTACTCTACATAGTTTCTTGCTGCCCTGAAAACCCCACCCCTGGGGGACCCTTCCCTTTCTTATTAGACCCCAGATATCTCCTCTGGCCTCCAAAGCATCTGTTAAATACAAGAATATGCCTCCTATGTCCATATGTTGCACAAAACACATTTTTCGGTTACCTGCGGGAACTTAGTGAGTCCGAGTATGCGAGCGATGGCGACAGAGCCGGAGGACGGAGAGTCCCCCACCACCGCGGACAGTTTACGAGGGGTTGGCGCACACCTGTAATTGGGCACCTTGGATTGTCCCCCGGACAGGTAGCCCATGACGCCGTCCACAGCCGCGGCGTCCGAGTAGCAGGAGTCATAAATCTCGTATCCTAACGTCAGGTTGGCCATCTGCAGAGGGTTGGCATTGATCTCGTTGATGGCAAATAACATGGCAAGGACATACTGATACTTCTCGAAGTAGAACCTGCGAATTAAAGGTCACAAAAGAGTTCAGGTGTGTACATTTCAACAACAAAAATGATAAGGTTTAATGGCTCGCTCCAATAACAACTAATAGTTCAGTTATGTAGGTTGAACCCCATGCTGGCTTCTCATTCCTACTGGTGACTCCAGTGGTGAGATATACAAAATATATGATGGTGTCACACTCGTAATGGAGTCCCCATAATATTTGGTTACCCAATGGTCCGGATACAAGAGTGTGCCAATTCATGATGGTCATGTGAAAATAGTTGCATAGCCTATTTATTTATTACAGATATTTATATACACTATATTACCAAAAGTATTGGGACACCTGCCTTTACACACACATGAGCTTTAATGGCATTCTAGTCTTGGTCCGTAGGGTTCAATATTGAGTTGGCCCACCCCCCCTTTGCGGCTATAACAGCTTCAACTCTTCTGGGAAGGCCGTCCACAAGGTTTAGGAGGGTGTCTATGGGAATGTTTGACCATTCTTTCAGAAGAGCATTTGTGAGGTCAGGCACTGATGTGGGACGAGAAGGCCTGGCTCGCAGTCTCCACTCTAATTCATCCCAAAGGTGTTCTATCGGGTTGAGGTCAGGACTCTGTGCAAGCCAGTCAAGTTCCTCCACCCCAAACTCGCTCATCCATGTCTTTATGGACCTTGCTTTGTGCACTGGTGTGCAGTCAGGAAGGTGCCGTCCCCAAACTGTTCCCACAAAGTTGGGAGCATGAAATTGTCCAAAATGTCTTGGTCTGCTGACGCCTTAAGTGTTCCCTTCACTGGAACTAAGGGGCAAAGCCCAACCCCTGAAAAACAACCCCCACACCATAATCCCCCCTCCCCCCACAGCATAATCTCCCCACACACCATAACCCCCCCTCCACCCCACCCCCCGACACCATAATCCCCCCTCCACCAAAGGATTTGACAACACATATGGGCATCGATGGGCAGCACTGATAGCCAACACTGACTGGCTCACTAATGGGCACTGATTGCTGGCACTGGTGGGTACTAGTGGACACTGATTGCTGGCACTGGTGGGTACTAGTAGACACTGATTGCTGGCACTGGTGGGTACTAGTGGGCACTGATTGCTGGCACTGGTGGGTACTAGTGGGCACTGATTGCTGGCACTGGTGGGTACTAGTGGGCACTGATTGCTGGCACTGGTGGGTACTAGTGGGCACTGATTGCTGGCACTGGTGGGTACTAGTGGGCACTGATTGCTGGCATTTCTGGCGCTATATTGTAATCAGGGCTCTGATGATCAGTGCCCCGATTACATGTGTAGATGTCCCCCTGTGAGGAGATGCCGCTGACCGGCTCTCCTCGCCACACACTGATTGGACACAACTGATCGCACATTATAGAACCACGGCCACGGCTCTTTACAGAGTTTGGGGTCGCGGCATGTCCTAGCGACACGGCGTGATCACAGCGTTGCGGGCCCCCGCGGGCGCACGAGAGTGGCCGTTCTGGGACAACATCATATGAAGGTGGCCGGGCGGTTCAAGCTTTCCATTATATAAGCATCGAACGAAAGTAATGACAGAAAGGGAAAAGTAAGAAAGCGTAACAAATAAATGTACTAGAGGAGAAATAACATTCACAAGGCTCATATTTAATCCACTATCAGTGTTTTATTTTGTCACACTGATACTAAAACCTCAGTACAGTCATTAGAACCTCACAGCTTTATTCTCAACAACTTGTTTGTGTAGGTTGTGCAAACATTTCATCCATAGTGGAAGTGCACTGATTACACAACCAAGTAGATAACATTCATCTAATAGTACAACCAATTAGTCCATAGAGAATATCTGCTATGGTTACCAAAAAAAGACAAAGAAAAGAAAGGAAAAAGAGATATTCATATTAAAATAAAACAAAACCCTTTATAATGTATTGGCTATAATATAAAGTAATTCTTATTCTTTGATAATATGGTGGATTATGACGTTGATGACCCTTAGATTCTTACCACTTAAGCTAGTTGATATTAGGAGTCACTCTGTTGAATTCTAAAGCCTTGTACACACGATCAGATTGTTGGCCAACAAAGCGTTAGACTTTTGTCCGAAGGGCGTGTGCCGGGAACTTGTCTTGCATACAAACGGTACACAGTTGTCGGCCAACAAACACGAACGTAGTGACGTACTACGTGGAATTTCAGCTCTTGAGCGCCAACCTTTTGGGCACCTTCTGCTAATGTCGTATTTGGTGAGCATTGAATCCGAGCATGCGTGTTTGTACTTTGGGCTTTTGTGTGACAGACCATAAGAAAATCTGACAACAGACCGTTGTCCACTGAAAATTTACTAGCCTGCCATCCAACATTTGTAGGCGGAAAGTTGGACAACAATTGTCTGACGGAGCGTACTAACAGTCGGATTTTAGGCAAACAGTCTGTCATCACACAATTTCCTGCCAAAAAACTCGATCGTGTGTACGAGGCTTTCGTCTGCCTAAAGAATTAGACAAATTCGTTTTCATGTATCATTCATTGTAAAGGAATGGCGAGGTCAATTGGGATATTTCCGAGGTTGACAATGAGAGTTCCGTGAATTTTTGCCATCCATTGAAGAAGCATTTAGTGGAATTTTCACCTCTGCGCTTGACTGTAGGGATGGTGTTCTTAGGGTTAGACATGTGCCATTCGTTTAGTTCCAAAATCATTTGTTAAAATTTGTTAAATTCAGTAACTCTGAAGTTTCCGAATTTTTGAATTTCAGAAATTTTACATTTCCGAATTTCTGAAAATTCGAAATTTTGGAAATTTCGGAAATTCGGAAGCTCGGAAATTCGAAATTTCGGAAATCGGAAAATTCTGACATTTCGGACGTTTGGAAATTTGGAATTTTGGAAATTAGAAAGTTCTAAAATTTGGAAATTTGAAAATCTAAAAATAAAAATGAAAATCTGAACATTCAAAAGAATGAAAATCTGAAAATTTGAAAACCCGAAAATCTGAAATAATAACTAATGATAACTATTAAATTATAATGATAACTATTAAATTATAGGTATTGAAATTTCCTTTCAAATTTGGCTGTTTGTGAACATAAGGAATACGTAATACGTAATATTTATCTGAAGTTACAAATTATCTGAAATAACGAATGCTGTATCTAAATGAATGGAATGTAACAATCTAATAATAATAAGTAACAACAATAATAATAATAAAACCTTTTTATTGTTATTATTTATTATTAATTAGTTCCGTTCCATTTGTGTAGATGCGACATTCGTTATTTCTGATCATTCGTAACTTTGGATAAATTTGTATTAGTTTCATTCACTAACAGCCAAATGTGAAAGGAAATTCCAATACCTATAATGTAATAGTTAGTTATTATTATTATTATTATTATTATTAGTTAGTTATTATTGTAGAAATTTACCTGATTTTCTTTATTTTTTTTCGAATTTCCGAATTTTCACATTTTCAAATTTCCGAGTTTTCAAATTTCCAAATTTTCAAATTTCCAAATTTTTACATTTCCAAATTTTCAAATTCCAAATTTTCGAGTTCCGAATTTCCGAATTTTTGAATTTCTGAATTTTCGAATTTAGAATTTTCGGAAAAAAAGCAAAAAAAGAATGAAACGAAAACGAACAAATTTTTTGTCAGTGCACATGTCTACTTAGGGTCATAGTCAGCATTTTTCTTCTTCCAAACACAGGCAAATTAATGCCAAGGAGCTGAATTTTGGTCTCATCTGACCACAGAACTTTCTCCTAATCCTGTGAATCATTTAGATGTTCATTGGCATGGCTGTACATGTGCCTTCTCGAGGAGGAGGACTCACCGTGTTTGGAGGAAGAAAAATGCTGACTATGACCCTAAGAACACCATCTCTATAGTCACACGGAGGTGGAAACATTCTGCTTTGGGGCTATTTCTCTGATAAAGGTACAGGCCGACTTTGCCGCATTGAGGGGCCAATGGACGGGGGCCATGTATTGTAAAATCTTTGAGGAGAACCTTCTTTCTTCAGCCAGACTGAGGAAGGGTCATGGATGGGTCTTCCAGCATGACAATGACCCAAAACATACCGCCAAGGCAACAAAGGAGTGGCTCAAGAAGAAGAACATTAAGGTCATGGAGTGGCCTAGCCAGTCTCCAGACCTTAATCTTATAGAGAATTTATGGAGGGGGCAGAAACTTCGAGTTGCCAAGCGACTTCCAAGAAACCTTAACGATTTAGAGAAGATCTGTAAAGAAGAGTGGACCAAAAAATCCCTCCTGAGATGTGTGCAAACCTGGTCACCACCTACAAGAAACGTCTGACCTCTGTGATCACCAACAAGGGTTTCTCCACCAACTATTAAGTCATGTTTTGCTTGGGGATCAAATACTTATTTTACTCACTGAACTGCAACTCCCTTTATAACATTTGTATTGTGTGATTTTTCTGTATTTTTGGTTGATATTCTGTCTCTATCATATAAAATACACATATGATAAAAATTATAGACCCTTCATTTCTTTGTAAGTGGGCAAAACTTACACAATCCGCAGGGGAGACGATCATTATTTTCCCCCCCACTGTACAGTACAGTGAGAGAGCGTTGTCACCCTAGGTTTGGACAGAAACTGAGTTACTGGCAGGATCACCAGAAGAATATAATAGAAGAAAGCCTAAAAAGAAAGGCAGTTACCAAACCTGAGGACTAATAAACGGCAACATATTACATTGTTGCTTTTCCATGCTTAGATAGTAAGGGTTAACATTGCTATTTTTGGATTTGACGGATAGAATTTTGAGATATAAATATTTGTAAAATTGATAAAGTCTGGGGGAGGGGTTTATAACCTGGAACGATCAAAATGAAAAATAATTCCTCACTTTTCGCAGGTTCTGCCCGGAGGCTTCTCCGTATATTTCAGTGTCAGTTTCACCGTCTTTTCATGTACAGGAATAAGTCCGCCGATAACGATTTCTCCTTCGCGGAGGTAAGCCGGTAACGGCTGCTCAGAGCGCTGACACTGAGACAAAGCCTGTGACTTCTTCACCATTATTATTAGAGTGATCCATACATGTGCTATCATTATATGCTGCAAATGCCTAAAAAGAGAAAAAAATAAAATAAATAACATTCAAATATAAAATAAATGTGAATGGGTCCAGAATATTGACAGACCATCATGTCATTATTACTTTCTGTGCCATTATGTGTCTACTTTGTTTATTTCCTATGATAATCCGCTCCATCTAGTGGCCATAATGCGGTATTTCCCTAAGTGAGGTTTCTCAGGATAATACTGCATTATGCCCACTAGGTGGTGCTAACAATCATAGATTATTTGTAATGACATTCATGCAGCGAGTCTTTTATAAATAGATCCCTATTCATTTTCTTTCTTGGAACTTACTTCTAGAACATGATAAATTATGGCAATTCATTTGGAAACATTCATTTTGTGAAACATTCATTTATCTTATTTCCTTTGGGCTTTTATATTTTTTGTGCACGTTTTAGTAGCAGTAGAATATAATACCACATTAGGCATTGATTAATGCAGAAACATTGGAGTTTAGGTGATCCCCTGTATTGTGTAACTTGCACTAGTAAAGGTGCAAGCTTTTAGGATGCTATAGATCCCTTCTTCAGGCTTTATACAATTCACAATATTTTTTTAATTCGATATATATTCATAATAATTTAATTCAATAAACAGTATGAGATGCAAAAATCTTTGATGAAGGGATCTAATACTGTGTACACATGGGCGGACTTTTCGACCAGAATGGCCCGATGGAACAAATCCGTCAGACAATTTGATCGTGTGTGGGCTTCATCGGACCTGCAGCGGACTTTTTCGGTCGAAAATCAGACAGACTTTAGATTTGGAGCATGTTTCAAATCTTTCCGACGGATTCGAGTCCGGTCGAAAAGTCCGCTCGTCTGTATGCTAGTCCGACGGACGAAAACCGACGCTAGGGCAGCTATTGGCTACTGGCTATAAACTTCCTTGTTTTAGTCCGTTCGTACGTCATCACGTACGAATACGTCGGACTTTGGTTGATCGTGTGTAGGCAAGTCTGTTCATTCGGATATCCGTCAAAAGTCCGTCGAAAGTCTGTCAGAAAGACCGTTGGACCTTTGATGCCGAAAAGTCCGCCCGTGTGTACACGGCATTAGTCATCCAAAAAGCTTGCCTCTTTTATAACTTAACCACCTGAAGGCCTATTCTGACACTTTTTGTTTACCAGTAAAAATTAGCATTTTTTTTTGTTAGAAAATTATTTAGAATCCCCAAACATTGTATACAGTATATATATATATATATATATATATATATATATATATATATATATATATATATATATATAGTATTTGTTTATCAGCGACACCGGCTATTTGCACAGTGGGTTTTCCAAACACATTTTTTTTTAGGAAAAAATTCACTTTCATGAATTTTCATGCACAAAAACGCATATATATAACCCAAATTTTGTAAGGTATAAAAAATGATGTTAATAGTAAGTAAATAGATGCCTAACTTGTGATGCTTTAAAATTGCGCAGTGGAAAAAAAGAAAAAAGAAACTGCGCATCGGTGAAGTGAACAAAACAATATCAAATAGAGCTGCGATTCCTCTATGTAACACAAACACAGTAAAGATCAAATGGAAAAAAGTTGAATCGCGCTAAAGAGGATTAGCGACCATACATATGGTTGCCAAACCAAATATTGAAAATTAGGTGAAAATCCCTATTAGTGTATAACATAAAAATTCAAAACATACTAACAAAATAATGTTCCATCAAATATACAATGATATATATATATAAAAGTCCATATACAAAAAAGTGAGTAGATCACCCAAGTGATGAAAGAAATGAGAACTCAAAAAATTCCAAAGAATCAGATGGACATAAAATCTTGCTGTAAGAGGACAAAGTGCTTGTTCCGCCACCATAAATAAGACTGGCCGCTTACCAGAAACTCATGATCCCCTGTTACAGAGGATCAAAGAGAGCTGTTTGTCAATATTGATTCAGATCACGACCAATGGACCAGAAGCCTTATGCTAGGATGAAACATCAGGGACCTTGGTACCATGCTAAAGGTGTTCACACTGACAGGTACTCGGACATCAGCCCACAGCAATACGAATATGGCATGAAAAATAGAAAGGCTCCAAATAGTGTCAAATCATTGACTTTATTAAAATAAATAAAAGACTTAAACTCACATGCTAGTAGACAATAGTAGGCGTTTAATGTGGTCTGGAGCGCCGTCCGGAAGCTCACAGACAGCCCGTCCTACTGGTATCAACAGCGGCAGTGGGAGGTGACGCGAACACGTCGCTCCGCCCTACGCAGCGTTTCGTGATAGAGGGATTTTCACCTAATTTTCAATATTTGGTTTGGCGACCGTATGTATGGTCGCTGATCCTCTTTAGCGCGATTCAACTTTTTCCCATTTAAAATTGCGCACACTTGTGGAATGGTGACTGTAAGGAAGCGTCCCCACACTCCGCTTGAGTGCTTTCATCATATACCGCTTCCTCCCAGTCTGAATATAGATATCAGATATTACAGCCCATATATTGTAACATAGACATGTGCAGGATGAAAAAATTCGTTTAGTTTAGTTTCGTTTCGATTCGTTATTTAACTTAATTCGTTTAGTTAAATTCGTTGCATTCATTACATTCGTTTTCGGAATTCGTTTCGTTTCGTATTCGAATTCGAAAAAATTCGACCGCATTCGAAAAAATTCGACCGTATTCGAAAAAAACTATCAAATTCGAAAAAATTCTACCACATTTGAAAAAAACTGTCAAATTCGAAAAATTTCTACCACATTCGAAAAAAACTATAAAATTCGAAAAAAACAATAACTGAATTTGAAAAAGTAAACTATATATAACCATTTTGCGAAATTTGAAATTCGTATAGAATGAAATCGAATTCCAATAGAAAAGATTAGGATAGAATAGAAAGTATAAAAGAATAGCATAGAAAAACAATAGATCAGAATAGAAAAAAATATAATATATTGTATTCTAAGCTTTTCTATTTGAATTCGAATTCATTCTGTACCAAATTCCAATTTTGGAAGATGGTTAAATATATATATTATATTTTTTTTCTATTCTGTTCCATTGTTTTTCTATGCTATTCTTTTCTATTCTATTCTAAACTTTTCTATTCGAATTTGAATTAATTCTATGCGAAATTCGAATTTCGGAAGATGGCTTCTAAAATTAGAATTTCGTATAGAATGAATTCGAATTTGAATAGAAAAGATTAGAATAGAAATAGAATAGACTAGAAAAACAATAGAACAGAAGAGAATAAAATATAATATATATATTTTTTTCTATTCTGTTTCATTGTTTTTCTATGCTATTCTTTTTTATTCTATTCTAAACATTTCTATTCGAATTTGAATTCATTCTATACGAAATTCGAATTTCGGAAGATGGCTTCTGAAATTCGAATTTCGTATAGAATGAATTTAAATTTGAATAGAAAAGAATAGACTAGAAAAACAATAGAACAGAACAGAATAAAATATAACATATATATTATATCTTATTATATTCTGTTCTATTGTTTTTCTAGTCTATTCTTTCTACTCTATTTTAATCTTTTCTATTCAAATTAATTTTATACGAAATTCGAATTTTGGAAGATGGTTTTATGGTTTTATTTATTTTTATATATATATAAAATATTTTTTCTATTCTGTTCTATTGTTTTTCTATTATTTTCTATTATATTCTGATCTTTTCTATTTGAATTCAAATTCATTCTATACAAAATTCGAATTTCAGAAAATAGTTATATAGAAATAGAATGAAATCAAATTCTAATAGAAAAGAATAGAATAGAAAAACAATAGAACAGAATAGAAAGAAATATTTTATATATATATAAAAATAAATAAAACCATCTTCCGAAATTGGAATTTGGTACAGAATGAATTCGAATAGAAAAGATTAGAATAGAATATTTTATATTTTTTTCTATTCTGTTCTATTGTTTTTCTATGCTATTCTTTTATATTATTTTCTGTTCTGTTCTAATCTTTTCTATTTGAATTCATTCTGTACCAAATTCCAATTTCGGAAGATGTGTGTGTGTATATATATATATATATATATATATATATATATATATATATATATATATATATATATATATATATATATATATATTTTTTTTTTTTTTTTTCTATTGTGTTCTATTGTTTTTCTGTTCTAGTCTTTTCTATTAGAATTCGATTTCATTCTATTTCATTCTGTTTCTGTATAACCATTTTCGGAAATTCAAATTTCGTATAGAATGATTTCGCATTCAAATAGAAAAGATTAGAATAAAATAGAAAAGAATAGAAAAGAATAGAAAAACAATAGACCAGCATAGAAAAAAAATAAAAATAAAAAAAATATATATAAATATATATACCGTATTTATCGGCATATAACACGCACTTTTTTCCCCTTAAAATCAGGGGAAAATCATGGGTGCGTGTTATACGCCGATCCCTTGCGATCCTGAGCTGACAGATCTTCAAAATCGCCGACCGCGATTTGAAAATGGCGCCGAAATACACAGAGCCGGTCCTCGGCTCTTCTTGGCCACTTTCGGCTTCACTCGAGTGCCGCCCGAACCTAGCCGAGTGTACTCGGCTAGGTTCGGATAGCTCCGCTCACAGTCACGCCCATCCCGGGCAGGACTACGAGTGGAGCCGAAAGTGAACGAGAGCCGCCGAGGACCGGCTCTGTGTATTTTGGCGCCGGCGGCACCATTTTCAAATCGCGGTCGGCGATTTTGAAGCTCAGGATAGCAGGGGATCACAGGATTTTTAAACTGCGAGCTGCAAGGCTGCACTGGGGCAAGGCTGCACTGGGATAAGGCTGCAATGGACACTGGGAAGGCTGCACTGGGGCAAGGCTGCACTGAGAAGGCTGCAATGGTGGGCATTTAAATGTAAGTTTTTTTCCCTTAAACTTCCCTCCTAAAAGTTTTTTTTTCCTTAAAATTCTCTCCTAAACTTGGGGTGCGTGTTATACGCCAGTGCGTGTTATACACCGATAAATACGGTAATTTTTTTGTATTATTCTCTTCTATTGTTTTTTTATGCTTTTCTTTTCTATTATTTTATATTCTATAATAGTCTTTTCAATTCAAATAGAAGAAAATATAATATATGTATATATATATTATATATTATATTTTCTCTATTCTGTTCTATTGTTTTTCTAGTCTATTCTTTTCTATTATTTTCTATTCTATTCTAATCTTTTATATTCAAATTTGATTTCGGTCTATATGAAATTCGAATTTTGGAAGATGTTTTATATATATATATATATATATATATATATATATATATATATATATACCGTATTTATCGGCATATAACACGCACCGGCGTATAACACGCACCCCAATTTAGGAGGGAATTTTAAGGAAAAAAAACTTTTAGGAGGGAAGTTGAAGGGAAAAAAACTTACATTTAAATGCCCATCATTGCAGCCTTGTCAGTGCAGCCATGTCAGTGCAGCCTTGTCAGTGCAGCCTTGTCAGTGCAGCCATGTCAGTGCAGCCATGTCAGTGCAGCCTCGTCAGTGCAGCCTCCTCAGTGCAGCCTTCCCCAGTGCAGCCTTCCCCAGTGCAGCCTTCCCCAGTGCAGCCTACCCCAGTGCAGCCTCCCCCAGTGCAGCCTTCGATCCCCTGTCTTCAAAATCGCTGACCGCGATTTGAAAATGGCGCTGCCGGCGCCGAAATACACAGAGCCGGTCCTCGGCTCTTTCCGGCGGGTCTCGTTCACTTTCGGCTCCACTCGTAGTCCTGAGCGGAGCTATCCGAACCTAGCCGAGTAGGTTCGGATAGCTCCGCTCGGGACTACGAGTGGAGCCGAAAATGAACGAGAGCCGCCGGAAAGAGCCGAGGACCGGCTCCGTGTATTTCGGCGCCGGCGGCGCCATTTTCAAATCGCGGTCGGCGATTTTTGAGTTGTGCAGCTCAGGGGATCGGCGTATAACACGCACCTGCGACTTTCCCCTGATTTTAAGAGGAAAAAAGTGCGTGTTATACGCCGATAAATACCGTATATATATATATATATATATATATATATATATATATATATATATATATAAAATTTTCTATTCTGTTTCATTGTTTTTCTATGCTATTCTTTTCTATTCTATTCTAAACTTTTCTATTCGAATTTGAATTCATTCTATACGAAATCCGAATTTCGGAAGATGGCTTCTGAAAGTGGAATTTCGTATAGAATGAATTCGAATTTGAATAGAAAAGATTAGAATAGAAAATAATAGACTAGACAAACAATAGAACAGAATAAAATATAATATATATAATTTTTTGTATTCTGTTCTATTGTTTTTCTAGTCTTTTCTCTTCTACTCTGTTCTAATCTTTTCTATTCAAATTCGAATTCATTTTATAAGAAATTCAAATTTCGGAAGATGGTTTTATATATAACATCTTCCAAAATTCGAATTTCATATAGACCGAAATCAAATTTGAATGTAAAAGATTAGAATAGAATAGAAAATAATAGAAAAGAATAGACTAGAAAAACAATAGAACAGAATAGAAGAAAATATAATATATATATTATATTTTCTTCTATTCTGTTCTATTGTTTTTCTAGTCTATACTTTTCTATTATTTTCTGTTCTAATCTTTTCTATTCAAATTCGAATTCATTCTATACGAAATTCAAACTTCAGAAGCCATGTTCCGAAATTCGAATTTCGTATAGAATGAATTTGAATTTGAATTGAAAATACTATTATAGAATATAAAATAATAGAAAAGAAAAGCATAAAAAAAATATATATATATATATATATATATATATATATATATATATACACATATTCTATTGCTTTATTATTTTATATTCTACCTTATTGTTTTTTTTAGAAAAACGTTTTCTATTTTTTTTTAATTTGATTATGTTTTCGAATTCGATTCGAATATGTTTTCGAATATGTTTTCGAATTCGATTCGAATTCGTTCGTTTTTTTTTCGGATTCGTTTAAATTCTTTACTTTTGTCATTCGGAAATTCGGATGCATCTGAATTTCCGAATAATGAAAAATTCGTCCGAATTTCGATTCGGAACGAAACGAAATGCACATGCCTAGTAACTAAGAACCAGACAAGACTAGCTCAGCTACACAGCTTGAACATGAACTGTTTATTGGCAAAAAAGGAGAGGGTTTGGGACTTTGAATGAGAATGTAATATGTGTAGACGTGTTAATTTGTTCATAAACAATCTGCAGGATGGGATAAACAGTTAAATCTCTGTATTTGTGGACAATACTAAGCTAAGCAGGGCAATAACTTCTCCGCAGGATGTGGAAATTAGGCACAGCCAAAAAATTTGTTCATTTTCGTTTTCGTTTCATTAGTGTATTATTTTTTTCCTTTTTTTGGGTCATTCGTTATGATCGCGATTCGTAAATGCGTTCATTCGTACATTCGTAAATTCGAACATTCGTTCATTCGTACATTCGTACATTTTTACATTTGTACATTCTTAAATTCGTAAATTCGTAAAATCGTACATTTGTAAATTAGAAAATTCGGAAATTTGTAAATTCAAAGTTTGAAAATCCAAAAACCCGAAAATTCAAAAATCTGAAATAGTTACTAACTATTAAATTATAGGTATTGTAATTTCCTTTCAAATTTGACTGTCAGTGAACGTAACAAATACAAATTTATCCGAAGTTACGAATTATCCAAAACGAATGCTGCATCTAAACTAATGGAACAGAACAAATTAATAATAAATAATAATAATAAAATGTTGTTATTATTATTTTTGTTATTTATTATTATTAATTCATTACGTTCCATTCCGTTTTTTCGGATCATTCATATCTTCGGATAAATTTGTATGTGTTATGTTCACTAACAGCCAAATTTGAAAGGAAATTACAATACCTATAATTTAAAAGTTACTAGTAATTACTAATAGTTAAGTTATTATTAGTTAACTATTATTTCAGATTTTCGAATTTTCGAATTTTCGAATTTACAAATTTACGAATTTACTAATTTACTAATGTACGAATGCCCAAATTTACGAATGTCCAATTTTATCGAATTTACGAATATTCGGGAAAAATTTGTTAAACGGGTTTTCGTTAATTCGGATATTCCCGAATTAATGAATTTGTCGAAACGGAAGAAAAGGAATTGCACATGCCTAGTGGAAACCTTACAAAAAGATCTGAACAAATGAATGGGGGAGGGGCGACTACATGGCAGATGAGGTTCAATGTAGAAAAATGTAAAATAATGCATTTGGGTGGTAAAAATCTGAATGCAATCTATACACTGGGGGGAGAACCTCTGGGGGATCTAGGATGGAAAAGGACCTGGGGGTCCTAGTAGATGATAGGCTCAGCAATGACATGCAATGCCAAGCTGCTGCTAACAAAGCAAACAGAATATTGGCATTAAAAAGGGGATCAACTCCAGAGATAAAACGATAATTCTCCCGCTCTACAAGACTCTGGTCCAGCCGCACCTGGAGTATGCTGTCCAGTTCTGGGCACCAGTCCTCAGGAGGGATGTACTGGAAATGGAGCGAGTACAAAGAAGGGCAACAAAGCTAATAAAGGGTCTGGAGGATCTTAGTTATGAGGAAAGGTTGTGAGCTCTGAACTTATTCTCTCTGGAGAAGAGAAGCTTGAGAGGGGATATGATTTCATTGTATAAATACCGGACTGGTGACCCCACAATATATAAATACCGGACTGGTGACCCCACAAGATATAAATACCGGACTGGTGACCCCACAATAGAGAAATACCGGACTGGTGACCCCACAATATACAAATACCGGACTGGTGACCCCACAATAGAGAAATACCGGACTGGTGACCCCACAATATAGAAATACCGTACTGGTGACCCCACAATAGGGAGAAAACTTTTTCGCAGAAGGGAGTTTAACAAGACTCACGGCCACTCATTAAAATTAGAAGAAAAGGGGTTTAACCTTAAACTACGTAGAGGGTTCTTTACTGTAAGAGTGGCAAGGATGTGGAATTCCCTTCCACAGGCGGTGGTCTCAGCGGGGAGCATTGATAGCTTCAAGAAACTATTAGATAATCACCTGAATGACCGCAACATACAGGGATATGTAATGTAATACTGACATATAATCACACATAGGTTGGACTTGATGGACTTGTATCTTTTTTCAGCCTCACCTACTATGTAACTATGTGTACATCGTTGGTCGATGCAGAGAACACAATCTTGGTATGAATACATAAACAAGATAAATGCACATGAAAGCAATCTTTATTGGATTGTCTGTCAATATTTATAACCATGTAGTAACAATTACTCAATAAAATTTCACAGCAATGATGCAGCAAAAATACACAATAAAATAGAGACATACATTACGTAAATAATAAAACACTAGAGGGATTGCCACACAATATGCTCTACGCGTTTCGTAAAACATCACTTCCTCAGGAACAGGCGCAAATAAACTATCTATAAAGAACACATATGTAAGCATCAGTGTCACTGTGTCTCAATAGTATTGAAATTATTAGCCCAGAGATGAGCAATCTCAGAAATTAGATGTGTAGTTACTCACAAAAACGGGTCCCATTGTCAGTGCCAGGCGCCGACAACCAAGGCTGTTGTTACATGAACACACGTAACAACAGATATCCACTCAGGGACAATGCCCCCTCCTTTGGATTCAGGGCGAGGTAAACTGTCCAATCAGCAATAAGGAACACGCAGATATTCAAACATTTGAACAATAGACTACCTTATCAGCAGGGAGGGCTGTTGGAGGAATTCCCCCCTCACCTCTCTGCCCCCCGGTTTGCATGCTAGGAACACAAATACAAATATCCATCCCATAACACATTTCTCACAAGGCAGACACAAACAATAGAACAATGGAATACAGCCACACCCCAAACTACCCAGCAAACAGTCCACAACAGTATGAGACAATATACAATATATATATATATATATATATACAATATTCCAGTGTGGTTGTACAGTGAGTCTGACTAGTACAGATCAGACTGGGGTTCTCAGTCATCCTGTGCCCCGAATGGACACAGGGTGACTTACACATAGGAGGGGCCGGGGGAGCAGGACCAGGAGCTTCCAGTGCTCTCCTAGGTAAGCTGGGTTCCACAAGCCCCCCACCTTAAGTGACTCCCGTCACAGTGGCAAACTACCATACCTAAAAATCTCTATAGGCGATGCTTTAATTTTTTTTTACAGGTTACCAGTTTAGAGTTACAGAGGAGGTCTAGTGCTAGAATTATTGCTCTCGCTCTAATGTACACAGCAATACCTCACATGTGTGGTGTGAACACCGTTTACATATGCGTGCACGACTTACGTATACATTCGCTCCTGCGAGCAAGCACAGGGGGATGGGGGGTGCTTTAAAAAAAAATGTAAAAAAAAGATTATTTATTTTATTAAATATTTTTATTTTTACACTGTCCCTTTATTTTTTTTTATCACTTTCATTCTTATCACAAAAAGATGCCTAAGTGCCCAAAAACGCATGAAAAAGCACAAAAGAGCACGAAGAAGCTCGAAAAAGTGCCAAAAAAGCGAGAAAACACACAAAAAAAAATGCAAAAATTAGCCGAGGGGAGGAATTGTGAGAAAAAAAATGCTTATGCTCAAAAAAGCTCACAAAAAGCTCAATAAAAACATGCAAAAGAGCACAAAAAATGCTTCTTCAAGCTTTTAAGCAGAGAAATAAAAGCTCAAATATCTGTAATAGTAGCTTTTTTTGAGGGGGGGGGAGCTGCAGTGGGCACGAGCCCTAAGGCCCCATTCACATTTGTCATGCGGCTTTGGAACCCATGTCCAAGTCACACCCTCATGTTTCCCAATGAGTGCCGTTCATATCTGTGCAACTTAAAGCCACAGCGACTTTAATGTAGCCCTACATGGATCCAAGTTTCACGTGACTTGAGGGCCATAGATTTCAAAGTAAAACCTCAAATGTCACATGAAGGTCGCACAGTACATGTGACTTGTGTGAGAATTAAAATAGTCAAAATCAGAGTCGCAACAAAGTCACACCGATCCAAAGTGGAACCAAAGTCACATCAAGTTGCGTAGTAAAGTCGCGAAGACCTTTTAGACTTGAAGGTTCCATCACTGTTGAGTGCTGACATTAGTTTACTATTTTTGCATTTATCACCTCGGTTTTATTTATGGCGGCCATTTGTCCACCAGTTATAAAAACCCGACAGGCGATCTAATAAACAATATCCAAAACTTAAAAAAATAAAAATAAAAAAAAAATAATAAGCTTTACCTATTAATTATCTTGCTGAATGTTGGCGATCATCAAGAAGAACATGAAAATATTGAACTTGGTAATTATTTTGACTAAAATGTTCTCTTTATTTGGTACATTTTACCTTTTTTTTTTTGTACTGTTTTGAAAACCCAATAAAAAAAATGAAATGTTTTAATAAGAAAATGAAAAATAAATAATTGATAAATTGATTTGTAAAACTTTTTTTTTTTAATTGGCATACAAGGCAATCCTTGAAATGTGTGTGTAAATGATAAAACGGTAAAATTGTTTCAAAATTTGCTATAAAGTAATATTTGAAAAAAAAATTGAAATATAAAATGATAATGATATTATTAAAGGTAAATACATTGTGATCTGCACTCTAAAAGCATTATGATTAAAGGAAATACAATTCACAAATAATCCACACAAAAAAAGACACACAGGCAGAAATAAAAAAAAAAAGAAAAAGAAAAATCATCTGTAAAAGTAACTCCACCAAATTTTCTTTCTAATAAGATTAAGAAAACAACATAATGATAATATATATATATATATATAGTGCTGCGCTTTTTTAGTTTTAAATAATGATTGATGCATCTACCTTTCTTTTTGAACTTGGTAATTATTTTGACTGAAATGTTCTCTTTATATGATACATTTTACTTTTTTTTTGCACTGTTTTGTAAACCCAATTAAAAAAAAATAATGTTTTAATAAGAAAATGAAAAATAAATAATTGATTCATTAAATTGTAAAAGTTTTTTGTTTTTGTTTTTTTAAATAGGCATACAAGGCAATCCTTGAAATGTGTGTAAAGGATAAAGCGATAAAATTGTTTTTAAATTTGATATAAAGTAATATTTGAAAAAAACATTTTTGAAAAATAAAATGATAATGATATTATTAAAGGTAAATACATTGTGATCTGCACTCTAAAAGCATTATGATTAAAGGAAATACAATTCACAAATAATCCGAACAAAAAAAGACACACAGACAGAATTAAAAAAAAAAATAAAAAAAAAAAATCAGCTGTAAAAGTAACTCATTTTCATTCTAGTAAGATTAATTATATATATATATATATATATATATATATATATATATATATATATATATATATATATATATAGCGCTTGGTTTTAAATAATGATGGATGCGTCTACCTTTTTTTTTTTTTTTTTTTTATCAGAAACTCACCGGTGAATATTTTGGACTGTCTGTGGATGGTGTGTAATGAAATAAAGGATGCTGCTGTTTTGGTGGTGCTTATATATATACACATATTACTTACATTCCAAAAGGAATAAAAAAAAAAAATAACTGTAATTGAAGGGATGTACCATTAGGTCAGCTACATTGGAAATGACTATAATCAGTGTAATGATAATGATAGTGGAGGAATGATGACACAGCGATGTCATAGTGATTATTACAGGTGTGATTTATGTCCCTTTGGAAATAGAATAGGAAGTCATTTCCTCTGAATGAAACAAAGTATATAAAAAAAAAAAAAAATCAGCGATTGGACATCGGTGTTATATGTTTAATCAATGTATATCTTTTCTTTCTACTGAAAAATATATGAATGTGATTATGTATATCAGTTCACACTTAAATACTGACACATTCCTGGAATCTTCTCTGTTTCCACTGAAATTCTTTAAAGTAGGATACCCGTCAATAGGGATGAGCTTCGTGTTCGAGTCAAACCCATGTTCGACTCGAACATCGCATGTTCGACCGTTCGGCGAATTCCGAACGATATTGCGCCAAATTCGAGTGGCGCGTCACGGCCCATAATTCACTGCGGCATCGCAGTGCATTGCTGGCTGATGATTGGCCAAGCATGCACTATGACCTGCATGCTTGGCCAATCACTGCGCCTTCTGTACAGAGAGCCATAATTGCCCAAAGCCAGGGTGGCTTTGGCCAATTATGGCTCAGGGGGTTTAGAACACGCCCCACACTATATAAGGCCGCCTGCACGGCGGCCCTGTGTAGTGTGTTCCGGCGTGCTTAGAGAGAGAGAGAGAGAGAGAGAGACAGTGTCATTTGATTTAAGTTAGATAGAGTAGGCAGGCGAGTCAGCTAGCTGCACTTACAGTGTACATGCATCCTAGGTGTTGTATATATAGATATATATATATATATATCTATATATACACTGTATTTAGTTTAGCTAGATCCGTTCCTGTTATTCTCTTCCTACTACTGACAGGCAGGCAGGTGTTTTTACAGTATTTGCAGCTACCTGAAGAAAATTGCTGGTGTTCTTCTGATCCTATTAGTCCTATTAGCTACAGTATTTACAGTTAGTGTACTGTGTCCTCTGCACAGTGATTCTGCCACACCTCTCTCCTCCACCTCCTCTTCTTCTTCTTCCTCTATGGCCTCTTCCTGTGCTGATTTGTCCTCAGAACCAGCGGTGCTCCGTAGGCGTTCAAGGGGCTACGCAAGCATGCAGGCAAAAAGATGCCATGCGGTGCTTGAGCTGGTGTGCTTGGGGGACAAGAGCCACACTGGGGCAGAGGTTCTGTCAGCTCTGCAGGGGCAGGTTCAGAGGTGCTTGATGCCACGCCTGCTTAAGCCAGGTATGGTAGTTTGCGACAATGGCACTAACCTCCTCTCCGCCTTCCGACAGGGACAACTGACTCATGTGCCCTGTTTGGCACACGTCCTTAACTTATTGGTGCAGCGGTTCTTGGGCAGGTACCTGGGCTTACAGGATGTCCTGAGGCAGGCCAGGAAAGTCTGTGTGCATTTCCGCAGGTTATATAATGCCAGTGCTCGGCTGGCTGACCTCCAAAGGGAATTTAACCTGCCCAAGAACCGCCTAATCTGTGACATGCCCACCAGGTGGAACTCAACCTTGACCATGCTGCAGCGGCTGCACACACAGCAGAGGGCCATCAATGAGTACCTGTGCGACTATGGCACCAAGACAGGGTCAGGGGACCTTGGTTATTTTTTCCCACGCCAGTGGGCTAAGATCAGGGATGCATGCACTGTCCTGTCACCATTTGAGGAGGCCACAATGATGGTGAGCAGTGACACTGCATGCATCAGTGAAGCTGTACCTCTTGTCCACCTGTTGGAGCACACGCTGCGTGGAATAATGGACAGGGCACTTGAGACAGAACAGAGGGAGGAAGAGGAGGACTTCCTTACCTCTCAAGGCCCCCCTTATCCAGATAGTGTTCCTGCGTGCCTGCCGATCACACAGGAAGAGGATGAGGAGGAGGAGGAGGATTGCATCAGCATGGAGGTGGAGCCTGGCACTCAGAATCAGCAGCAGTCTTTAAGGGATCATTTACAGTCCGAAGAAACCCATGGACTTGTACGTGGCTGGGAGGAGGTGGCTGCAGATCATGTCGTCCTTAGTGACCCAGAGGACTCCGGACCGAATGCCTCAGCAAACCTACACTGCATGGCCTCCCTGATCCTGCAAAGCCTGCGGAAGGATCCTCGTATTCGTGGTATCAAGGAGGAGGAACAATACTGGCTGGCAACCCTCCTTGATCCACGTTACAAGGGTAAGGTTGCGGACCTTATCTTGCTGTCGCAGAGGGAGCAGAGGATGAAACATCTTCGGGAGGCCTTGCAGAAAGGTCTGTGCAACGCGTTCCCAGAGACTGGGAGGCTTCGGTCAGTCACAGAAGGAGCGGTGGAGAAGGTGGCCATCTGACCGATGTGTTCAGACAATTTTTTAGTCCGCAGCCCCAAGGTATGATCGGTTCCAGCAACCATCGCCAGCGTCTGTTTTACATGGTGCAGGAATACCTAGGGGCAAGATCTGACTTGAACACCTTTCCCACCGAAAATCCTCTGGGTTACTGGGTCTTGAGGATGGATCACTGGCCAGAGCTTACACAGTAATTGAGCTACTGGCCTATCTTGCATCCAGCGTTCCTTCGGAACGCACATTCAGTGCTGCTGGAGGCTTTGTAACTGATCACAGGGTGTGCCTGTCCACCGACTCGGTCGATCGACTGAACTTCATAAAAATGAATCAGCCTTGGATCACCACCAGCTACCAAGCACCTGATGCTGATGTAACCGAATAATTTTTTTTGAAATCTCAGATCCCTTCAAGACTGCCTATGCTGATGCTGAGTGACTATCCTGACTGAGTAATTATCCTTTTCCTCCTCAATGATCATGTTGATAGCTTGTGAGAACATTTTTGCTTCTGGGTTCTTAGCCGTCCTAATTGCACCCTTACATTTCTTATTGCATTCTTTATAAAGTCTGAATGCTGAGGATGATCCCTCAACCTTGTATTTTTTGAAGGCCTTCTCCTTTGCTTTTATATGCATTTTTACATTGGAGTTAAGCCATCCAGGATTTTTGTTCGCTCTTTTAAATTTATTACCCAATGGGATACATTGGCTAATGCCCTTATTTAATATGCTCTTAAAGCAAACCCATCTCTCCTCCGTATTCTTTGTTCCTAATATTTTATCCCAATTTATGCCTTTTAGCAAGGTTTGTAGTTTAGGGAAGTTGGCTCTTTTGAAATTCAGTGTCTTTGTGTTCCCTTCATGTTTCCTATTTGTGTGATTTATACTGAAACTAATTGACCTGTGATCGCTGTTACCTAAATTGTCCCGTATTTCCACATCTGTGATCAGGTCTGTATTGTTGGTAATCAGTAGATCCAGTAATGTTTTATTTCTAGTTGGTGCGTCTACCATCTGACCCATAAAATTGTCCTGCAAGACATTAAGGAACTGGCGAGCCTTAAATTAATGCGCGGTTCCCTCCGCCCAGTCTATGTCTGGATAATTAAAATCCCCCATTATGATAACACTTCCCATCCTTGCTGCTAATCCAATTTGTGATAGGAGATCCGTCTCCACTTCCTCCCTCAGGTTAGGGGGCCTATAGCATACTCCCAGTATTATTTTCCCCTTAGCTTCATCCCTTTGGAGCTCTACCCATAAGGATTCCACCTCCTCACTAGCTCCCTCAGTGATGTCATCTCTCACATTCACTTGTACATTATTCTTGATATATAGGCATACCCCTCCCCCTTTTTTACCCTCTCTATCCTTGCGGTATAGGGTATACGCTTGAATGTTTGCCAGCCAATCATGAGAGCTGTTGAACCAGGTCTCTGAAATTCCCACAAAATCCAAATCCTCCTTGTACAACAGTATCTCTAGTTCACCCATCTTGTCTGCCATGCTCCTGGCATTGGTGAACATGCCACATAGTTTAGACCGGTTGCATATTGTCCTCGTATTGGGTGTTTCAAGATTGCAACTAGGACTTGCTACTATACTCACCTTATCCTACACTCTCCCAACTGCTATCTTCATACCTTCTTTTCTGTGAAGAGGAGCCAAGGGGCAGACAAAGTGCCAACTGTCTCACCTCAACTCTGAAGTAGTGTAGTGTTATCTCATCTTCCCCCAAGGATCCAAAGAGGAGGGATCCCCATGACACCCTTCTCTCCCCCATGAGGAGCACAGCAGCCTAACCTTTCTTGCTCTTTCTCCCCGGGGCCTCCTGCCCTCTCCTCCTCCCTGTCCTATATAGGAACTCCCAGCCTTCTCCCAGAGGGAGGGGGAGCCATTAAAGAGGACCCACCTTGCCCTCTCCTGCTTACAAACTGAATTCTAAATAATCTCACGAATGGTTTATGTTAATATCGCCATCAGATATATTTTTATATATAATATATATTGTAACTTTTATTCCTTGCATCCCTGTTAAAAAGGTCATCTCTTTAATCCCCCCTGAAAATGGTCTGTTTTCTTGCTTACTTTATACATTTATTTTACAATAAATCTTACTTTTATACGTGAATTATTTGCTAAAATTTCTTGTGGTGATTATCGCACAAACCTGAATTGGCAACCAAAACCTGACAAAGTGTCCAACACTCCACTATGAGAATAAAAGTGGTTTTATTGTTGCATCTGTCCCCGTTGTAGAGATTGGTGTCACTTTCTGTCCTCGTGACAAAACAAGAAGTGAAGGGAAATCTCTCAAGCAGGGATAACGTCAGCAGTAAAAGAATGGCAAAGGTACCAACAGGACCTCTACTTTAGCTTTGGTGCAACCATCAAAATTTACCTAAATTTAGAAAACAACTTTCAACATGTGAGAACAAGGAGGAGGATGGAACGCCACGCTCAATGGAAACAGCCCAGGTGTAGAGAAGCGTGAAAGTGGCTTCAGTCTGACTCCTCCCAGGCCAAGACCACTGGCGCGTTTTGCCCCCCAACCCACAGGCCTTAGTCATGGGTGGGGTGAAATGCGTCAGTGGTGTGACCTAGGAGTCAAAGTTAAGGCGGCTCACACCGGGGCTTTTTCCATGGAGTGTTGCGTTGCATCCTCCTTCTTCTCGGGTTTGTACATAGAATCGGTATGGGCTCTCTCAATGCCGGCACCCACCAGCAATGTTTCCATGGTTCCTGGTAACAGTGAAAACTTTCAACATGTCAGTGAACCTTTTATCTGACTACATTTAGCAGACACAAGAATTTTTCTTCTAGGCGGGCAGTAGGGTTAGGTGGGCTTAGAAAATAAGACGACCCAGATGGGACTTGAACCCACAATCCCCAGCTCCGGAGGCTGATGCCTTATCCATTAGGCCACTGGGCCCTCTGCTCCTCTTAGGGCAACTGCAATTTATTCATATGGTAAATTTTACAGCAAAATTTAGTTTGAAGCTGAAAAATATATACTATCGCAGTTACTAAATGTAAGAAAGAAAGCATCAAGACCCAAATGGGATTGTAACTCACAATCTCCAACTCAAGAGGATGACGCCCTATTCACTAGGCCACGGGGTCTGAAACCATGCAATGGTGAAATTACTTCAAAATATATTATAAAATATATTACTTTAAACTAGTCCTATTACTAAATGTAATTAAAGTGGAACTTTCGTCAGAAAATGAAGTCCTGCTGGACCACTCCAGGATGGTCCCTTTTGCAGTTATAGCTATGTAAAACACTAAAAATAAGTGCCGATACTGATTAAAATCCAGGAATACGCTCTCTCACCCTGCTCTGCACATGCTCAGCTGCTCTCTATTTTTGGAAAAAAAAAATGCTTTCCTGAACAAAAAAATAAAAAAAAAACAGTAACGTTGGCCCAGTTTTTTTTTATAATGTGACAGATGATGTTACGCCGATTAAATAGATACCTAACATGTCACGTTTTAAAATTGCGCACACTCGTGGAATGGCGCCAAACTTTGGGTACTTAAAAATCTCCATAGGCGACAATTTAAAACATTTTATAGGTTAAATGTTTAGAGTTACAGAGGCGGTCTTGGGCTAGAATTATTGCTCTCGCTCTAACGTTCATGGTGATACCTCATACCTATGTATGCGTTCGCTTCTGTGTGGGGGCGGGGGCACTTTAATTTTATTTTTTTTTAATTGTTTATTTTATTTAACTTTTTCTATTTTTACACTTTCCCTTTAAAAAAAATATTTTTTGATTACTTTTATTCCTTTTACAAGGAATGTATCCCTTGTAATAGGAAAAGTACATGACAGGTCCTCTTTATGGAGAGATGTGGGGGTTTTATACATCTCTCCTCCAGGCTGGAAAGCCTGAGATCCCCTTCCAAAAAAATGAACGGTGAAGCTTTCCAGCCGAGTCCCCGGCATTGTTTACTTCTGTATGCCCGTACATGATGTCATAACGTTGCGCCCGGGCCTCCGAGAATCATAGAGACTGCCGGGGACCATCTGTCTCTCGGAAAGCTCTATGGCTAACTTCCAGCGGTGGATTCCTTCTCCGGCTCGCGATGGCACAGGGCGAGCAGGGAGAAGCACGCGCGGCCTGTAAGAACGATCAAGCGGCTTACCACAGCGAATGAATGTTCGCTATTATCGCACTAAAGTTCCTCCCCGCCAATCAGGAAGCAGGTCTGTGAGACCTGTTTCCCAATTGGCAAAAGCATCAGGTGATCCTATTGGATGCCTAGCGCTTTGGCGGAAGAGGAGGCACACTGAGGAAGCTGGAGGAGCGGACACCGGAGCCTCCAGGGGAGGATACCACAGTCCTGCCAAAGGAGCGGGTAACTCCTGGACTGCCCGCAGGGGGGAGGGGGTTGGGGGTGCTGTTTCAGTGCTGTGCCGTGCCGCACCGCCGGGGGGGGGTTGGTGTTTGTTTGCCGCCTTCCCCAAAAGTAGAACCCATCGGCTGCTACCGGTTTCCATACACAGGAGGACATGGAGAACAAATGTTGCCACCCTAGAATGTGAAATCTGAGAATAGCAGAAAAAATCTTGTATCTGATGGATGAAACAAAGGAAGAGAGAGACAGAAGGTTTATTCTACTTATATAATGTTTTCAAACATATTGAATTTATTCAATTTTGGGTGGAAAAAAAACGGAGGAAGAAGGATCCATGCTCCACATCTTCTGGATCTGCAAGAAACGGACAGGTTTCTGGTCACAAGTGAGAAACTCTATTAGGCGGCTCACTGACTTGGGCTTGGATCCGGACAAGTACCTTTTACACCAGGGTTCTCCAAACTTTCTAAACATTACTGTTCTCCAGACTTTAGGGGGGGCCAGACTGTGGCCATTGGGAGTAGAAAAGGTCCCAATGTCAGTGGGAAAAAAAACAATGCCCCATCTTTGGAGCTAGTGGGAGGGATGGTGCCTCAGTATTGGTGTCATTGGGAGGATTCATGCCCCATTATTGGTGTCATTGGGCCCAATGGCTGGTGTCATTTGGAGGAATTGTGCCCCGTCGCTAATGCCCAATCATTGGTGTCAGTGGGAGGAATTGTGCCCCATTGTTGATGTCAGTGGGGGGGGGAATTGTGCCACATCGTTTGTGTCAGTGGGAGGAATGCGAAAAATATATAAATATGGCGCTCGCAAACATAATAAAAGTGAACCAAAAATATATGTAAATAGTGAACAAAACAAAGTCCCAAAACAAAGTCCCAATAAAGTGACAAGGTGCTTCAATACAAAACTGCCTCCAAGCTATTCAGGTGTACCACAACACCCCCTCATGTATCCCCACTCACCAGATCGAGATGACCCCCAGCTTTGCAGTCTAGGGGTCGCTTCAGGCTTTGCTAATGATATCCAAAGATATCCAGGAATGGTGACCTGAGAGAATCTATTATGCAGGTTCTCAGCAGGATAAACAGGTTCTCAGCAGGATGAACAGGTTCTCAGCAGGATGAACAGGTACCCAAAAGGATATAAAGAATGGAACTGATAGTGAAGTACCATTAAAAAAGATTTATTGCACAAGGGAATGGGTACTTACAAAATTTAAGATGAAAACAGGCATAAAAATGGAGCAAGCAGTGGATATAACAAACGCCGTTCCTGGCGTACGCTCCATGAGACCGGAAGTGACGTCAGTAATACCGAAAATTGCGTCAACGCGTTTCGCCCTCCCACAGGGCGTCATCATTGGTGTTAGTGGGAGAAATTGTGCCCCATCATTTGTGCCATTGAGCCTATTAGTTGGTCTCATTGGGTCATTCACTGGTGTTGGTAGGGGTGGGGTGGGGATTGTGCCCCATTGTTTGTGCCAGTGAATGAAATTGTTCCTCAAGGACTGGAAAAAAGCACTCAAAAGGGCCGCATCTGGCCCCCGGGCTGCAGTTTGGAGACCACTGCTTTACACCTTTCTGATCTCCTGAAAAAGAGATACAAAACACTCCATGTTGATCCACTTGTTGAATGCAGCTAGGGCCTGTATTCCGGTGCTGTGGAAGCAGGAGACCCCCCGCTACACTCTTGATGTGGTTGAGTAAGGTGGCAGAGATCCTCGATGGAAAGCATCACAGCAGCCCGAAGGCTCTGTTTCCACTACTGCGACTTGTTTTGCGACTTGACACATGTCAAGTCGCATGACAAATCAAAACCCATGTATTTCAATGGTCCCTGTTCTAATTAGTGCGACTCAAGTCGCAGCGTCTCCAAAAAAGGTTCTTGCACTACTTTGTTCCGTCTTCGGTGCGACTTGTTCTCCAAAGAAAGGTATTAAGTCGCAATGCAGTCGCATGTACATGTCTGACACCGCAACTTTGTTGCGACTTCCACGGAAGTCTACAGAAGCGCATGATCTCTGCTCCTCCCAAATATATCACTTCCTATATTGATGTACGTGAGTGTGGAAGACAGGAAGGGGAAATAACTAAGCAGGATAAGGAATTACATCACTCTGGCTAAATCGCAGAACATCAAAGTCATTTTTAAAGTCGCATAAAATCGCAACATAAATCGTATTGTAAAGTCACAGTGTAAATCGCGCGACTTTGGGGACGCAGTAGTGGAAACATAGCCTAAAGGGCAAGGAAGAGAAATTTAGACAGAAGTGTCTCTATTGGTCTCTGTATACAGCTAATGTTGTGAGGAATATGAGGAATATGGCTTACTCATTGCAGCTGAGGGTTAGAGGCCCTCCCCTTCACACTTTTTCATCCTCTCCCCCCTCCTACCACCCACATGTCCAAACCCCGACGTCCCCCAGGTCCCCTTCTTCATTTATTCCCCCTCTTCTCTCCTTTCTCTCATTTTCCTTTTCTTTTATCCTTCACAGTTTCTGTATTAACCGAATATTACCAGGGAGGCGGACTTTTTAGGCTAAGGAACAGTGGAGAAGATATAGCAGTATAAAAAATATAAATTTATTGAAAAATACAATATCTAAAAAACAATGACAATTGTAACATATAGCATCTATGATTATTGTGCAGTGAGCCCTTGTATGTCTACGCGTTTCAACGTTAGGCTTCCTCAGGACACGGCCAAGGTTCACAGATGAGACAGAGAAGGGAATATGTCTCTCTATCTTAAATTGGAATGCAAAATCATGCAAGTCATGGTAGCATGAGAAAGTTCAATCAGCAGTAAGAAAGTATATTAGATATAGCTAAATATCTCAGCAGAGGCATGTAAACAATATTCCTAATTAAGGGAGCAGCCATTAGAGGGAGGAGGGCCAACACCGGATGCACCAATTAGATCCTGGATTTAGTATCAGCAATGCTGAAGGATCAATACAATCCCATCACTGCATATTCAGGATACAAATAATCCAGCGTGCCCCTGGGAGACAGCAATACACTGCAATACACTGCACTACACGTGCAGTGTATTGCTGTCTCCCAGGGGCACGCTGGATTATTTCTATCCTGAATATGCAGTGATGGGATTGTATTGATCCTTCAGCATTGCTGATACTAAATCCAGGATCTAATTGGTGCATCCGGTGTTGGCCCTCCTCCCTCTAATGGCTGCTCCCTTAATTAGGAATATTGTTTACATGCCTCTGCTGAGATATTTAGCTATATCTAATATACTTTCTTACTGCTGATTGAACTTTCTCATGCTACCATGACTTGCATGATTTTGCATTCCAATTTAAGATAGAGAGACATATTCCCTTCTCTGTCTCATCTGGGAACCTTGGCCGTGTCCTGAGGAAGCCTATCGGTGAAACGCGTAGACATACAAGCGCTCACTGCACAATAATCATAGATGCTATATGTTACAATTGTCATTATTTTTTAGATATTGTATTTTTCAATAAATTTATATTTTTTATACTGCTATATCTTCTCCACTGTTCCTTAGCCTAAAAAGTCCGCCTCCCTGGTAATATTCAGTACTACCTTATTTTGTATCCTCAATGATTTATGGAAGTGGCTTATTTTTGGTGCACTTTCCTCTTTTTTGTGTCTTTCTGTATTAATCCTCCAAGTGGCCACAAATGTGGTTTCCAATTCTTTATGTTTTTTTTTACCACTTAAGGACCGGGCCTATTTTTCAATCTTGTTGTTTACAAGTTAAAATCTTTTTTTTTTTCTTTGCTAGAAAATGACTTAGAACCACCAAACATTATATATACATTTTTTTATTTTTTTTTTCAGACACCCTAGAAAATAAAATGGCGATTGTTGCAATACTTTATGTCACACCGTATTCGCGCAGCAGTCTTACAAACGCAATTTTTTTGGAAATAATACATTTTTTAATTAGAAAATAAGAAAACAGTATAGTTAGCCCAATTTTTTTTTAATATTGTGAAAGAAGATGTTACGCCGAGTAAATTGATACCCAACAGGTCACGCTTCAAAATTGCGCCTGCTCGTGGAATGGCAACAAACTTTGACCCTTAAAAATCTCCATAGGCGACGTTTGAAAATTTCTTCAGGTTACCAGCTTTGAGTTACAGAGGAGGTCTAGTGCTAGAATTATTGCTCTTGATCTAATGATTGCGGCGATACCTCACATGGGTGGTTTGATTGTGATGTGAAAGCTTTGCTCTGCTAGCTGTGTGCCTTTATATCACCTCCTAATTGATTAATTGACAGATTCCATCCACACCCAACACAGTATAAAAACAAGGCCTTCTTTACGGGGGAACACATACAGGGGTTCTTCCAAAGAAGTGGGGTTCTTTAAATAAGTGGCACTTCTGCTCTTGCACTTCAGCGATTTGCATAAAGCTAACCACAAAAGACTGCAGGTGACCTCATTTCCAAATGATCTCACCTTCTTCTCTGAAACATGCACTCTTTACCTCTCCTCCTCTTCACAATTGCAGCCTCTCTCCTCAAGCTCTCTTTTCTACATCCCTCTGCTCCACCACACAATCTGTACATATCACCCTCACTTCTCCCCTCCCCCTATTACTGCACTCATCACCTCTTTCTAACTCTAAGCCCACTTGCTAACAACCCCCCCCCAGGATACTGAAGCATGTCCCCTCATACAAATCATATTCTCATATTACCTCCCTCACTCTTCTGCTTCTCCTAATCGCTGGAGATATTTCCCCAAATCCTGAGCCTCCCTTATTTAACTGTGCCCAACACACCCATCACCATCACCCTACACCCTCTGGCAGTAGTCGCAATCTAAGCAATTTAGTCTCCATTCCTCTTCTTCCAACGCCAGCCTCCCTCTCTCCTGTGCCCTCTGGAACGCCCGCTCTGTCTGCAACAAAATCACCGCTGTTCATGACCTCTTTGTCACTAATTCCTTCAATCTACTTGTTCTCACAGAAACCTGGCTCCACGAATCTGACACCCCTTCTCCTGCTTCCCTCTCCCAGGGTGGCCTTCACTGGACTCACTCCCCTAGGCCTAATGGACACAAGGGAGGTGGAGTGGGATTCCTCCTATCCCCCCAGAGCACCTTCCAGGTTATTCACTCTCCTCCCTCTTTTTCCCTCTCATCATTCAAAGCCCACTGTATACGTCTATTCTCTCCTACTTCCCTAAGAATTGCTGTGATCTACCGGCCCCCTGGACCATTGATGAGTTTTCTGCCTGGCTACCCTACTTTCTCTCTTCGGAAATTCCCACAATCCTTCTCGGTGATTTCAACATCCCTACTAATACAAACACTGCTGCTACTTCTAAACTTCTTAGTCTAACCTCTTCATTGGACCTGAAGCAATGGGTACAGGCTTCTACTCACTCTGATGGTAACACCCTTGACCTTGTATTCTCCTACCTATGCACTCCATGCAACTTCTCAAACAATCCTTTTCCTCTCTCCGACCACCACCTTATTAGTTTCTCTCTCCCCCTGTCTTCCACCACCTTACCCCCTAAGCACAAATTCACCCCCTTCCAAGTACAAATCTGCCTCCTACTGAAATGTCCTCCTTTCCAGCACAGGGGAAAGGACCGGATCATCTGCGCTGCTACCGGTTGCTCTGGTAAGCGGCGGAGACGACCGGGATGCGGCGGGAAGGGGGGTGGTCACCTCTCCCGTTGCCGATAAAAGTGATCCTATTGAATCCGCTGCAGAGACCACTTTTATCTCAAAGAGGACCGCCCACCATTTCAGAAAATACTGGGGTTATGGCAGCTATCTGCTGCCATAACCCCGGTATTCTGCGTTTTTCGGGTCATTTGTTATGATCGCAATTCGTAAATTCCTATATACGTACATTCGTAAATTCGTACATTCCTAAATTCTTAAATTTGTAAATTCGTACATTCAAACATTCGTAAATTAGAAAATTAATAAATTCGTACATTTGTAAATTAGAAAATTCGGACATTTGGAAATTCGAAAATCCAAAAACCCGAAAATCTGAAATAGTAACTAACTGTTAAATTATAGGTATTGTAATTTCCTTTCAAATTTGGCTGTTAGTGAACGTAACGAATACAAATTTATCCGAAGTTACGAATTATCTGAAATAATGAATGCTGCATCTAAACATATGGAAAGGAACAAATTAATAATAAATACTAATAATAAAAAGTTTTTATTATTATTGTTGTTATTTATTATTATTAATTCATTACTTTCCATTCATTTAGATACGGCATTCGTTATGTCGGATAATTCGTAACTTCAGATACATTTATATTCGTTACGTTCACTAACAGCCAAATTTGAAAGGAAATTCCAATACCTATAATTTAATAGTTAATAATAGTTAAGTTATTATATGTTAATTATTACTTCAGATTTCCAAATTTTTGAATTTACAAATTTACAAATTTATGAATGCACGAATTTCCAAATGTACGAATTTTCCAAATTACAAATGTACAAATTTAAGTATTTACGCATGTACGAATGTACAAATTTTCGAATATTTGAATTTATGAATATTTGGAAAAATAAAATAAAATATTTAGAAATTCATTAAAAGAATGAATTCGGAACTAAATGAATTACACATGTCTAGAAAATTGCTCAAATGGGAAATTTGGGATTATTATTTGAGGTAGTTATCTACTCTTGTTTACAGTGGTCAATATACTGTATATTGCTTGTTTGGTGATATGGTTGGCTATTTTTTTCATATTTTGTGACCTTGTAATTGGCTACCTGTCTGGGTGCAATTTCTATAAATAAAAAATTAAAGAAAAAAATGGAATTTTCACTTTAAAATTGAAGAAAGTACAGTGGTGTAAAACCAGACAGCAGCAGGAAAGTTTTAATTTGGGATAATAGGCCTAACCAGTGTATGCCAAACTTTTATTTTATTTACAATGTATATGGATAAGGAATGTGGTGTATGTGGCCCTAATGCCGCGTACACATGAGTGGACTTTTCAACCGGACTGGTCCGACGGACCGAGTCCGGCGCACAATTCAACCGTGTGTGGGCTTCATCAGACCTGCAGCGGACTTTTTCGGTCGAAAATCTGACAGACTTTAGATTTGGAACATGTTTCAAATCTTTCCAATGGACTCGAGTCTGATCGAAAAGTCAGCTCGTCTGTATGCTAGTCCGACGGACGAAAACCGACGCCAACCAGCTATTGGCTACTGGCTATCAACTTCCTTATTTTAGTCCAGTCATACGTCATCACGTACAAATTCGTCGGACTTTGGTGTGATCGTGTGTAGGCAAGTCCGTTTGTTCGGAAAGAAAGTCGGAAGTTTGCCGAAAGTCCATTGGATAGACCGTCCGACCAGTCCAGGCGAAAAGTCCACTCGTGTGTACGCGGCATAAGGCATAAAATAAATAAAAACCTCAAAATACCACCACTGAAACAAATGCCTACTTTTTATTAAAGGGAAATCATGTTTAAAAAAATAATTAATTACAGAATTAATAAACAAACCGCCTCCTTAAAAACAAAAGCACTTTTTTTCAGACTTCGTCCCTATTAGGCGACTGGCCAAATTTTCCCAGTATGGCTCTCCTTAAACAGGGGTTCAGATCACTTTCCCTAATCTACTCCCTCACTATTCAACCCAAAAACTAAAGTTTTGGCTTTGGATACATTTTAATATTACGAGAAATATTTGGAAAAGGCTAAAGTAATATTTATTTTTTCATTTGTTTTTGTAAAATAAGTTAAATGAAGTCACAAGGGAGGTCCAGCTTCCATGTAAAACATATAATTGGATGTCTCCAACTCTGCCATCTTTTATCCATGAAGGAATCAGAAGTGATAATTGCATTTGTGTTTACCTTATAATTCCTGGTAATTTGAACACGGGAGGTCTCCTCCGGGACGTTCTCCCCAGACACGGCCAGTCCGTATTTATAAATATTACAGAAAAGTATTCGTTCAGCATATTGTGCGTCATGGATGTAATTACAACTGTGTGAGTTCTGTGATATGGGAATAGTCTAATGAGATCTTCCCATTATAGATTGGAAAAGTATAGGGAGTGACAAAGGGATCACTAGGGCCCATGACCGCCTATGGGAAATCAGAGAAAAGTCTAAAAATGTCTAAAGAAGTCTGCGGTGTAAAAGTTGTACACAGATCCTCATAGCTTGTGAGGATACGTTTTTGCTGACTCCAGAACACCTTTATGCAGCACCTCCAGGAGATTACAAAAATCTCTATAATGACAGATAAAACACACCAGAGGGCGCAATCTAAGTGTAGTGGATATCAAACATTTGTTAAGTGACCAGTGGCAACTCACATAAAATCAGAAAAAATATGCTTGTCGTTGATCATAGGTCAAGGTCTTTGCAAAGGCCTCAGGGCATACACACAGGACTGACAGACGTGGAACCTGTAACAGCTGGAATGAACATCAAGGGGCTCCAATCTAAGTGCAGCATAAGAGGTAATGTAATTGGCACAAGAAAACTGACAACTCACTCAGAACCAGATGGAAAATACAATGTAGTCAGTGTCAGGACAAGGTCATCTAGAGCCCTGGGTGAACATGCCAAATTGCACCCCTCCCCCCAAAGATGTATGAGCATTATGTGTTAGCAAAAAATCCCCCCCCCCCAAAAAAAGATTGAGCACTAATCTGCATGCTTACGCCCTAAGCATAAATTCACCCTCCTCCCAGTACAAATCTGCCTCCTACTGAAATGTCCTCCTTTCCAGCACAAATCTCTGCCCCCCCCCAGCTAAAATCCTTTCTTCCCATATGTCCCCAGCACAAATTCCCCCCCCCGAAAAAAATTCTCCCTCCTAGCACAAACTCCTCAAATGTCCTCACTCCAAATTCTCCTCCCCCATCCGAGCACAAATCCCTCCCCCCTAAAGTCCCCCTCCTAGCACAAGTACCCCCAATTATCCATAATAGCACAAATCCCCCCCCTCCCCACCGCAAAAAAAAAGTTCCCCCTCCTAGCACAAATCCCTCCCCCCAAAATTCCCCTCCTAGTACACATCCCTTCCCCCCTCTACCATATCATCTTTTCTAGCATAAACCCTCAACCTCCCCCCCCAGCACCCCCCCAGCACAAATCATGTTCCCCCCTCCCAACACAAATCCCCCCAAAATCACCACTCCCAGCACACTCCCCAAATTTCCCTTCCTAGAACCATTCTTACCCCCCAATTTTCTATTTCTAACACAAATCCTCTCCCCTCAATATCCTCATGGTGCTCCCCCCCCACCTCACATGACACCACAGTGCTGCCCACCCCTTGTCCCCCGCCCTGCATGTAGTGGAAGATAGTGGGTCTGTTTAACTGTCTGGGTCAAAACCAAAAGCAAACCACTGCTATTTGGGTTCTATACGGTGTCCAGGGGGGCAGGAAGCAGAGGGATAGTGGACTGTAGTTGGACTGAAAGTGACATCAGGGGGGAATGTGTTTCAAGGAGTCCACCTCTTTGTTACGCCCCACAGAGGTGGACAAACGTGTAACCACATCCCTTTGACATCACTTCCACTCTGACTGCAGTCCACTGTCCCTCTGCTTATTGGTTGCCTGGACACTGTATACAACCTCGGGTGCAAGGCTCCTGACGGGGACTGGGGAACTCATGTTCCACTCAGCCAAAACCAGGCAGACCCCAATCTTCAGGGGGACCTGTCGAAGCAAGGTTCACCTAAGTACTAGGTGGGGCTCCCCTGAAGGGAGACCCTGACCACAGCTCCACGTGCCCTCCCCCCCCAGAGTTTTAGGGCAAGTCCAAGGACCTACATTCTACTAATCAGGAGTGAGTAAAGTGTACACGTTTTGCAAAAAAAACGGTTTTTGGGGTGCTAAGGTGCAATACAATGGCTGGCCTTCCAGGGCTGTATAAAAATTCCTCATGTCTCAGCCAAAAGGCCGGCCTATGAGGCAGGTGTGAAAAAAAGGCATGCATGAGTGCTATGACCATGATGCCATACTAAAAACACTGTGAGTTTCCCCAAAGTGAACCATTCCGGCATTCCTGGCCTACCACTCCAGGGACTTAAGCACCACAGGCCTTTCACAGCCCAGCCCTTGGCCAGACAAGTGCAACGCCATCCCTACCAGGAGGGCATTAGCACTAAGGAAGAGTCCTGCCTTCAACCAGGGACAAGCCTGGTAAAACAGGCCAGGTTCAACCCAGGAGGAAAAGGACTCTCCCACTGTACACACCTTATTACATGGGAATTAATAACCAGCGCCACTGGGAAAGGCATTCTGTTCCTGAAAACTGATAAGGACAGATATCGAACCGGCTTTCTATGGACCCAGTTCCCATATGTCCAGGACGGCTGCAAATCGTTTTTAAAAAGAGTCCTGACCGACTTTAGGTCCAGTTCAATTGTGAATTCAAGTGTCATACACTTTCAAAATTCGCACCTGAATCACACCTAAACCGGTGAATGAACCCGCACTGGGCTCCTTTGAAAAAATAAAAAGGAAACAATGCCCAGACAATTGTTAACCAAGCCTTAAGGATAGAGTACCGTAAAACTGGCCCAAAGCAGGACAGTTTTAATCAGAGATAATAGGCCTAACCTGTGTACTTCCAACCTTTATTTTATCTACAGTAAGGAAAATAATGATTTGATCCCCTGCAGATTGTGTAAGTTTTCCCACTTCAAAGTGGGAAATATAATATATATATAATAAATATCCCCATTTTTTTTTTTTAAAAGCAAATTTTTTCTCAGTTTAGTTTCAGTTTCTACATATTTTTGGTAAAAAAAATCGCAATAAGCGTATAGGGGATAGATTTATAGCATTTTTATTATTTTTTTTTTTTTTACTAGTAATGGTGGCGATCTGTGATTTTTATCATGACTGCGACATGGACACATCAGACAATTTTGACACATTTTTGGGACCATTGGCATTTATACAGTGATCAGAGCTATAAAAATGCATTGATTACTGTAAAAATGTCACTGGCAGTGAAGAAGTTAACACTAGGGGGCGATCAAGGGGTTAACTGTGTTCCCTAGTGTGTGTTTCTAACTGAAGGGGGAGGGTACTGACTAGAGGAAGTGACGGAGCGTGGTTCCTAGCTAATAGGAACTCACAATCTGTCAATTCTCTCAGAACAGAACAGGGATTTGTGTGTTTACACACACACTTCCGTGTTCCGTCCCTTGTGCTCACGATCGCTCGTAGCCGGCAGTCATCGCGACCGTCCTCCAAGAGATCGGCACCCCCGCAGTGTAGTGGGTGCGTGCATACATCTGCTATCCCGATCCCGCGAGCCGCCGTATAGCTACGACGGTTCGCGGGATCGTGCTGACCTGCCGCGGTAAAATGACAGCGGCTGGTCGGCAAGCGGTTAATTACAATTCAGCAGTCGGTTCATCCAGGAGACTGGTTGGTGTCAATCGATCTGAAAGACGCCTACTTCCACGTCCCGGTGGCAGTGGACTTCCAGCAATTCCTCCGCTTTGCGGTGGGCGAACAGCACTTACAGTTCACCTGTCTCCCCTTCGGTCTAACAACGTCACCTCGTGTCTTCTCCAAGGTTTTGTTGGCTGTTGTTGCTCTGCTTCGAGTCAAAGGTGTTAGTCTTCATCACTACCTAGACAATCTACTTCTCTTAGCTCAAGACAAGGGTCAACTTTTAGAACACAGGAGTCTGGTCATCTCCACTCTTCAAGAGTTTGGGTGGCTCCTGAATCTGAAGAGCCACCTGGAATCAGCACAGTCCCTCGTGTTTCTTGGTGCTCTCTTCAACACTGTGGAAGGCACTATCTCGCTGCCCGAGGAGAAGATTGTGGTAGTTTGAGACAGAATTCGCTCAACCCTCACTTCGTCGTACCTCTCTGCTCTTCAGTGTCTGAAGGTGATTGGCACTATGGTGGCCACCATTCCCATGGTGAAGTGGGCACAATGGCACACACGGCCCTTCCAAAAAGGGTTTCTCCAACAATGGAATTCACACAGCAAAAGCCAGCGCATCCACCTTACTCCAGCCATGAGAGTGTCTCTCCTTTGGTGGCTCCAAGGGAAAAATCTCCACAATTGCCACTCGATCGTTCCCATCTCTTGGGTCATGATAACCTCAGATGCCAGCAACCAGGGCTGGTGTGCTCATTGCCTATCTCAGGCATTCACAGGAGTTTCTTGGGTGAATCATTCTCTCGTTCGCCAGTTTTTCGAAGGTGCTATCAGGCTTAGACCTCAGAGGAAACTGAGGTTCCCCAAATGGGATCTCCCTCTTGTTCTGGATTTCCTTTCCAATCTTGGATCAGATTCTGACAAACCTCTCTCAGTGAAAGATCTCACACTCTAGACAGCCTTCCTAGTAGCGGTTACGTCAGCCAAAAGAGTGTCTGAAATCAGAAACTTGGATTTGAAGGAGCCTTTTCCAACTTTTTTTCCGGATAGAGCAGTGTTGATTCCCATGTTGGGTTCAAACCCTAAAGTGACCACAATTTTTCATGAAAATCAAGAGATTTTGCTTCCCACATTTAGGTCATCAGAAAATCAGGTTGTTCATCCTCTTGATGTGGGAAACACGCTGAAACAGTACCTGGAGGTCACATCTCCGTTTAGGCAATCACAGTTTCTTTTCATCCTTCTCCACGGGAAAAATAAAGGAATGCGGCCTCAGTTAGATCCATTGCTGCTTGGATTGTACAGACCATTCAAAGGGTTTATATGGCGAAGGGCTTGGCTCCTACAGAGGCAGTAACGGCTCATTCAACTCGGAGTATCTCGACCTCTTGGGCAGCTTCCCGACATGTCGCTCCCGAAATAATCTGCAGAGCCGCTTCCTGGTCCTCTATTAACACATTTGTATCTCACTACTGTGTTGAACCAGCCGCCTTGTCATCCGTTAATTTTGGTTTGAAGTACTTTCGGTTGACAGTGTTAAATAAATTTTGTTTTTCTTTGCTCAACATTTTGCCCACCCGGGTGTGTTTGGCGAGTTATTTCCCACATGTTGCTGCCATGGAGTCTGTCAGGAAAATTTCCCATCAAATACTTACCGTAATTTTCCTTTCCTGAGAGACTTTCCATGGCAGCAGGAGTTCCCTCCCAAATGTTTGGAGTAGGCTAGTTACGGAACACGGTTAGTAGTCCAGAGCTTTAGATTAATGGGAGAGGTGACCTATAGGGTAGTTATGGAGGCGGAGCCTACCCACGCGTTGCTGCCATAGAGTCTATCAGGAAAGGAAAATTACAGTATTTGATAGGAAATTTTCCATTTTTTTGGCACGATCAGTCATATTTTCAATATTAATACCAAAATTTTCACAATTTCTGCCAGGGTATGCAAACTTTTGAGCACAACTGTGTGTACCTTTTATGAGATGTTTTTGCCCTCCATGGTATAATAAACATATGCTTTTTTAAAATACTGATCATTTTATAGCCTCTACATATATGTCTCATTCGAAGTCCCAACCTCCTTCTTTTACAAAAGGAATTGCGAGGAAATTCTCCTCTGTCCCCAGAAGATTCTCCCCGGTATTCTCGTTTTAGAGTCGACTGTCTGATGTGTCATTTCTTATTGCTTTTTGGTCCCCAAGATATAGAGAGAGAGTGTGGGGACAGAGAGAGCAATAAACACCTGGCAGGGGATCAAATCTGACCCCCCACCACCACCACCATTCAATTGAAAAACAAAAAAGTTTTCGATACATTTTAATATTAGGTGAAATATTTTCGAAAATGAAACCACTAAAGTAGCATTTGTTGCTTCATTATTAGTGTAAAACAAATGAGATGAAGTATCAGGGGAGGGCTAATTCCCATGTGACGCATATAATTGGAAAACTCACACTTTCGCTACATTCACGTTTACCTTTAAAATCCTCCTAATTTGAACACAGGAGGTCTCCTCTGAGACGTCCCCCCCCCCCCCCAGACATATTGTATTTATAAATATTACATACAAGAATATGTTCAGAATATTCTGCATCATGAATATAATTGTATTGGTATCCCGGTGTACCGGCGTAGTCTGACGGGAGTCTCACATCACCAGTTGGTTCACATGGTACGTGTCTGATAGGTGGGAGAAATGAACAAAATTGACAATATTTGCTTCACTAAAATTTCAGAAAAAAAAATTTCAGGTCAAGCTTTAGGCACTGAACCCCCTTCTTCTAGGCAGCACCGATACACAAAGAACAAAAAAAAAAACTATCACAGACAATACTCAATGACTCTAAAAGCTTGTCAATTTTTATTCTTATTATTTAATCAATACGGCTACAATCGCCTGAAGTAAAATCTTCATTATCTTGACCATATAACTCCATTTCTGCAAAATGCGAAGTAGTGAAAGGTGATTTTTTTTTTTTTATTAGGGTAACATGCTTTAATTTTTTTGGATGTTTTGCTTTTTTTATAGTTTTTTTTGTTTGTTTGTTTTGTTTTGTTTTTTGTTGTTTTTTTTGGCTTTTTGCTTTTCTTTGCTGTTTTTTTTTTTTTTTTAGAAACTAGATTTTGTGAATTTGTAATTTTGCATTCCCTAAAATGTAAAAATGACCAACAATTCCCTCACGCATGTTTACTTATTTTCTGGTGTTTGCATTGCCCTAGCTTTAAAAATGCATTTTTAATGTTTTACACATGGTGTCATAAGCAGCTACTTTCATAAAATGTATGTGAACACAGAATCTTTCAAAAAAAAAATAAAAATTGCCAGAATCACTCTAATCTCCAATAGGGATAAGGTTTGTGTTCTCTGCTGCCATGGGCTCGAGGTTCTCAATTCTGGCAACTTTTTTAAATAGATTCACCACAGGATAATGTTTTAAAACCATTAAAAAAAAAACTTCATGGCTTTTGAACTTTCCAGGGTTTTTATTAAATGTTTATATAAAAAAAGGCACAACATAATAATCACAAGCATGTGTATCATCCCTAGAATATACATATTATAAGCTGAAATTTCTTAAGTTCTAAAGTTCTCTCAACCCCTCTCTTCATTCTCCAACTAAAACCACCCCCACCCCACCCCCTAAAAAAAACAAAAACAAAAAAAAAACACACAAACCCCCTCCCTCTTACTAACCGTGGATTAACAAATATGCCTAAAATTTGGAAAGTGAATTGTTCATTAATTTAAGGGATGGAGTCAGGACTGAGGTTGCTTTGCAGGGTTAGAAGGGATAATAATGGGGCTCTTGGATAAGACCGCCTCCTCCTCACTATAAAAGGTGGGTGCAGAGTAGTAATAATGTCACTGCTATGGAAGCTGTTTTATGGAAAGGACCAATCAACCCCTTTGCTGCATTTTTTTTTTTTTGCCTTACTAGTGGAATTTATTTATGTTTATTTTTGTGGTTGATTTGAGGTCAGTGGTTACTTTTAGCTTCTGTCCCATCCATAACAATGTTTTTTTAGCTTTTTTATTTTTTGCTACAGGGCTTTTCTTTAAAAAAAAAAAAAAATGTTTTTTTTTTTATTTTAGTGTTGTTTTAGTGTGCGGCTTCATTCATTTTGGGGCTGTATTGTTTTTTTATTTCATGTCTCTAGGACCTTTATTTTTAGGTTAAACTGTTTGTTTTGTTTTTTGTTTTTTGCAGCAAGACTTTCCTTAAAAAAAAAAAGAAAAATGTACTTTTGTTTCAGGAGGGATTATTTTGGGGGCTTCATATATTGTTTTTTACTGTATAGGGCCTTTTTCAGGTAAAATTGCTTTTTTTTCATTTAAAAAATGTTGAAAGGGGTGGCATTTTTGGGGTATTGATTTTTTTTTTTTGTTTAAATGTTTTATGTTTTTTAATATTATTATTATTATACAGGATTTGTATAGCACAAACAGTTTGCGCAGCACTTTACAACATGAGGGCAGACAGAACAATTACAATGCAATTCAATACAGGAGGGATCAGATCTGATCCTGAGAGCTTACAATCTAGAAGGGAGGGTCAAGTAATACAAAAGATAATAACTGTGGGGGGGGATGAGCTGATGGAGAAAATGAAAATACAGTTGTTAGGTGGAGGGAGGATAGGCTTCTCTGAAGAGAAAAGTTCTCAGGCATCGTCTAAAAGTGGACAGAGTAGGAGATAGTCGGACAGATCGGGGTAAGGAGTTCCATAGGATTTGAGAGGCTCTGGAGAAGTCCTGGAGGCGAGTATGGGAGGAGGAGACGAGGGAGCTAGAGAGCAGGAGGTCTTGGGAGGAATGAAGAGGACAATTTGATTGGGAAGAGGACAATTTAGTTGGTAACTATTTTGAGACTAGGTTAGTGATGTAGCTGGGGTGCTCAAAGTGCAGTATTCGCTCCTTACTGGGCACAATACAGTGATACCTCGGTTTGCAAGTAACGCGGTATACAAGCGTTTCGCAAGACAAGCTATATTTAAAAAAAAATCCTGACTTGATTTGTGAGTGATGTCTCGCAAGACGAGCAGGACTCAAGCCTTTGGTGTATGTATTACCGTATGTGGCCAGAGGTCCGGGGGCGCTGGAGAACTCAGAGACACTTGGAGACACTCCCAGCTGGGTGGGGCAGGCGTAACGTGCGTCGGAGCACCCGAAAGTGTCAACAGTTCCCGAGTGTCTCCAAGCGTCTCCGAGCATCACCAGCAACCCCGCACCTCTGGTCACATAAAATACTGCATACACCAGTGGTGGTTGTGGAACGATTCATCTGAGTTTCCATTATTTCTTATACGGAGACTCGCTTTTATATATGAGTGCTTTGGATTACAAGCATGCTTCTGGAACAAATTATGCTCGCAATACAAGGTATTACTATATATCACTTACATTCACCACACCCCCAATGCAAAAAAAAGAAAAAAAAGTTAGGCATACACTGGTTAGGCCTAACTCCATGATGTAAACTGTCAATTTTATACTGCTGTCTCCTCTGCAGTAATTCCTGAAGTAGAGCCCCATCCTGTGCTCTTTGTCTCTAGTACATTAGGGCCCAGTCTTGCCATTTCAAATTTTCCTAATTCTGGCCAATTTTACACTGCTGTATCATCTGTAGTCTCTTAAAGGGCAAAGTAAAAAAAATGCATATGCAGGACATCTCTGCAATATATGTATATTTCCCCATGTTTTATCCATTTAAAGACCTTGGAAATACAGAAAATGACCCACTGATCTGAAATTCCAGAAAAGTCCTGTTGTGGGCTTTTTTTTTTTTAATGAATCCGATTGGGTGCTACTGCTGTATGTCTAAGACTATATATTATAATATAACATAATATAAATATAATTATACAGTATATATATATAGTTTGTATATTGTATATACAGTATGTAAATAAATGTAAACATTATTAATCATTATATATAATGTAACGCTGTGTGTAATTGTAAAAGGAAAATATAAATTCCACTTCCAAGCTACTAACTGCCACCGACCGCACATTGTCACTGCTGGAAAGAGAAAAACGACTTCTCTGTAACATCTTGTAGGGCTTGAAGGCACCCACAAGGATATAGGTCACCACCGCTTTGTATATACATTCACCGGCCACTTTATTAGGTACACCTTGCTTGGTAACACAAATTGCTAATCAGCCAATCACATGGCAGCAACTTGATGCATTTAGGCATCTAGACGTGGTGAAGACGACTTGCTGTCGTTCAAACCGAGTCTCAGAATGGGGAAGAAAGGGGATCTCGGTGACTTTGAACGTGACATGGTTGTTGGTGGCAGACGGGCTGGTCTGAGTATTTCTGGGATTTTCACACACAACCATCTCTCCGATTTACAGAGAATGGGGGGGAAAAGTGAAAATATCCAGTGAGCGGCAATTGTGTCGAGGAAAATGCCTTATTGATGTCAGAGTTCAGAGGAGAATGGGCAGACTGGTTCCAGATGATAGAAAGGCAACAGTAGCTCAAACAACCACTCGTTACACCCAAGGAATGCAGAATACCATCTCTGAACACACAACACATCCAACCTTGGAGCAGATGGGCTACAGCAGCAGAAGACCACACCGGGTGTCACTCCTGTCAGCTAAGAACAGGAAACTGAGGCTACAATTGGCACAGGATCACCAAAACTAGACAATAGAAGATTGGAAAAACGTTGCCTGGTCTGATGAGTCTGGATTTCAGCTGCGACATTCAGATGGTGGGGTCAGAATTTGGCGTATGGATCCATCCTGCCTTGTATCACCGGTTCAGGCTGGTGGTGGGGGTGTAATGGTGTGGGGATATTTTCTTGGCACACTTAGTACCAATTGATCATGGTTTAATCACCACGACCTACCTGAGTATTGTTGCTGACCATGTCCATCCCTTTATGACTACAGTGTCCCCATCTTCTGATGGCTCCTTCCAGCAGGATAATGCACCATGTCACAAAGCTCCAATCATCTCACCACTGGACAATGAGGTCACTGTACTCCAATGGCCTCCACACTCACCACATCTCATCCAATAGAGCACCTTTGGGATGTGGTGGAACGGGTGATTGGCATCTTGGATGTGCAGCCGACAAATCTGCAGCAACTGTGTGATGTTATCATGTCACTATGGAGCAAAATCTCTGAGGAACATTTCCAACACCTTGTTGTATCTCTGCCACCAAGAATGAAGGCAAAAGGGGGTCCAGCCTGCTACTAGCAAGGGGGACCTCATAAAGTGTCCGGTGATTGTATATTTAAAGGATTTGTATATTTTCAGTGCAGCTCCTATCAACAGGATTTTTTCCCCCATAGACTTCAGTGAGATTTGCTATTAAGTTCAGATTCACTGAATTTCAAGGATTCGCTGAACCATTGGTGAATCAAACTTAGCTAGATCTGGTCAACCCTAATCCTTATGTGACGTACCTGTATGACCAGCTCGAGATGATGAGGATGGGGTCTTGCACGATTCCCACCTGAGTACCCCTGGAAGTTGAGACAGGGACTGCTAGTGGAAGAGCACAAGTGACGGGAAGCTGGTGTCAGGAGGTGCTGGTGGCTGGAGAGCAGAAGCTCAGTGATGAGGACACCCAGAGTGCAGAGCTGGGTCAAGAGCCGAGTTCAGTTGAGCAGGAAGACACACAAAATCTTGGGCAGGTTCAAGATCTGAGATGAGCAGAAGAAGCAACATGCAGGCGACAAGGTACAGAATCGATAGGTAGAATCTTGATCAAGAGCCTAGGCCATGGTTAGTATCATAGGGGGGGCAGCAGACATAACCAGGTAGAGGTAGTCCAAAGGGGGGTCAGATGAAAGCCAAGTCAAGGTGGATTCAGGATCAAGGATAACAAAGATACAAAGTTGCAAGACCATCAAGCAATGATCATATGCAGGCCTCAGATTTAAGTAGGCCACTAGGCGCCAGTTCTGTGGTGGTGGTGCCGTGCATTCAACATGCACCCCAAGCTGTACAGTTGGCAAAGGCTGGCATGACCTGTCCAACAACTGACATGATGTTCCTGACACCCTAGTAGGCGGCTACCCAGATTACGAAATCAAAAAACAGTCAGAGACTAATATATTGGTCTACACTCTGACTTACTATCCCAGTGAACTGACTATGACCAGTTTTACAAAAAGACAACCCCTAGACTGTTTATTGGAGCCGGAAGAAATGGACTGTGGTTTGGGTGGATGGGCAACCTCTGTACTTTTGGGGAAGAACCAGTTAAAACCAGCGACTCTTAAACCCCATACACACTATGCAACTTTTGTTGTCCGATTTCCTTTAGATTTACCAAAACTATGTAGTGCGAGGGTCTGCCTGATTGCATACAAATTGAAACTCTTAAGGTTTGACCTCATATTATATGGTTTTGGTAAATCTGAAGGAAAAAAATCTTCAGAAAATCGTATAGTGTGTGTCCAGCTTTACAGGGGTAACACCAGAAAGTGTATTTAATAGTATGTACAAAATGTAATTACCAACCAATAATAAATGAGAGAATAGAAAGGGCACAAAAATGGACTCCTTCACTCCTTCAGCTTCTGATTTTGTATTTTTTTAAGAGACATTCTTCTCACTGATCACCAATGTAAGGAACATTCTTCTCACTGATCACCAATGTAAGGAGCATTCTTCTCACTGATCACCAATGTAAGGAACATTCTTCTCACTGATCACCAATGTAAGGGACCTTCTTCCCACTGATCACCAATGTAAGGAACATTCTTCTCACTGATCACCAATGTAAGGAACATTCTTCTCACTGATCACCAATGTAAGGAACATTCTTCTCACTGATCACCAATGTAAGGAACATTCTTCTCACTGATCACCAATGTAAGGAACATTCTTCTCACTGATCACCAATGTAAGGAACATTCTTCTCACTGATCACCAATGTAAGGAACATTCTTCTCACTGATCACCAATGTAAGGAACATTCTTCTCACTGATCACCAATGTAAGGAACATTCTTCCCACTGATCACCAATGTAAGGAACATTCTTCTCACTGATCACCAATGTAAGGAACATTCTTCTCACTGATCACCAATGTAAGGAACATTCTTCTCACTGATCACCAATGTAAGGAACATTCTTCTCATTGATCACCAATGTAAGGAGCATTCTTCTCACTGATCACCAATGTAAGGAACATTCTTCTCACTGATCACCAATGTAAGGAACATTCTTCTCACTGATCACCAATGTAAGGAACGTTCTTCTCACTGATCACCAATGTAAGGAACGTTCTTCTCACTGATCACCAATGTAAGGAACATTCTTCTCACTGATCACCAATGTAAGGAACATTCTTCTCACTGATCACCAATGTAAGGAACGTTCTTCTCACTGATCACCAATGTAAGGAACATTCTTCCCACTGATCACCAATGTAAGGAACATTCTTCTCACTGATCACCAATGTAAGGGACATTCTTCTCACTGATCACCAATGTAAGGAACATTCTTCCCACTGATCACCAATGTAAGGAACATTCTTCTCACTGATCACCAATGTAAGGAACATTCTTCTCACTGATCACCAATGTAAGGAACATTCTTCCCACTGATCACCAATGTAAGGAACATTCTTCCCACTGATCACCAATGTAAGGGACATTCTTCTCACTGATCACCAATGTAAGGAACATTCTTCTCACTGATCACCAATGTAAGGAACATTCTTCTCACTGATCACCAATGTAAGGGACATTCTTCTCAGTGATCACCAATGTAAGGAACATTCTTCTCACTGATCACCAATGTAAGGAACATTCTTCTCACTGATCACCAATGTAAGGAACATTCTTCTCACTGATCACCAATGTAAGGAACATTCTTCTCACTGATCACCAATGTAAGGAACATTCTTCTCACTGATCACCAATGTAAGGAACATTCTTCTCACTGATCACCAATGTAAGGAGCATTCTTCTCACTGATCACCAATGTAAGGAACATTCCTCCCACTGATCACCAATGTAAGGAACATTCTTCTCACTGACCACCAATGTAAGGAGCATTCTTCCCACTGATCACTAATGTAAGGAGCATTCTTCCCACTGATCACCGATGTAAGAAACGTTCTTCTCACTGATCACCAATGTAAGGAACATTCTTCCCACTGATCACCAATGTAAGAAACATTCTTCTCACTGATCACCAATGTAAGGAACGTTCTTCCCACTGATCACCAATGTAAGGAACATTCTTCTCACTGATCACCAATGTAAGGAACATTCTTCTCACTGATCACCAATGTAAGGAACATTCTTCTCACTGATCACCAATGTAAGGAACATTCTTCTCACTGACCACCAATGTAAGGAACATTCTTCTCACTGATCACCAATGTAAGGAACATTCTTCTCACTGATCACCAATGTAAGGAACATTCTTCCCACTGATCACCAATGTAAGGAACATTCTTCTCACTGATCACCAATGTAAGGGACATTCTTCTCACTGATCACCAATGTAAGGAACATTCTTCTCACTGATCACCAATGTAAGGAACATTCTTCTCACTGACCACCAATGTAAGGAACATTCTTCCCACTGATCACCAATGTAAGGAACATTCTTCTCACTGATCACCAATGTAAGGAACATTCTTCTCACTGATCACCAATGTATTATTATTATTATTATTATACAGGATTTATATAGCGCCGACAGTTTACGCAGCGCTTTACAACAACAATTAGGGCAGACAGTACAAGTACAATACAATTCAATACAGGAGGAATCAGAGGGCCCTGCTCGTTAGAGCTTACAATCTAGGAGGGAGGGTCAAGTTATACAAAAGGGTAATAGCTGTGGGGGATGAGCTAATGGAGAAAATAATGCAGTTGTTAGATGGAGACAGGATAGGCTTCTCTGAAGAGTAAAGTCTTCAGGGATCGCCTAAAAGTGGATAAATTTGGAGACAGTCTGACAGATTGGGGTAGGGAATTCCAGAGGATGGGCGAGGCTCGGGAGAAGTCCTGGAGGCGGATATGGGAGGAGGTGATGAGGGAGCTAGAGAGCAGGAGGTCTTGGGAGGAACGGAGATGGCGTTTAGGTTGGTATTTTGAGACTAGGTTAGTGATGTAGCTGGGGGCACAGTTGTGGATGGCTTTGTAACTTATTGTTAGTATTTTGAATTTAATTCGTTGGGCGAGTGGCAGCCAATGGAGGGATTGGCAGAGAGGGGTAGCAGACACTGATCGGTTTGTAAGGTGGATGAGTCTGGCAGCAGCATTCATGATGGACTGAAGGGGGGATAGTCTATTTAAAGGTAAGCCAATGAGGAGTGAGTTGCAGTAGTCAAGGCGAGAGATAACCAGGGAGTGAATCAGGAGCTTTGTAGTTTCACTGGTTAGAAAGGGACGTAGTTTGGAGATGTTGTGGAGGTTGAGGCGGCAAGCTTTGGAAAGGGATTGGATGTGGGGCTGAAAGGAGAGTTCGGAATCTAGGATAACACCTAGCACCCTGACATGTGGGGACGGGTGGATGGTTTTGCCATTGCTCTTCACAGAGAAGTCAGGGGAAGAGGCACGTGGGGGAGGAAATATTATAAGCTCAGTTTTGGACAAGTTGAGTTTGAGGAAGTGGTGTGACATCCATACAGATATGTCGGTTAGTAAGTTAGTGATGCGTGAGGAGACTGATGGAGTGAGTTGAGGGGTGGAGAGATAGATTTGTGTGTCATCAGCATAGAAATGATATTGAAAGCCATGAGAGGCTATCAACTGACCCAGGGAAGAGGTGTAGATTGAGAATAAAAGAGGTCCAAGAACAGAACCTTGGGGGACCCCGACAGAGAAGGGAAGAGGAGTGGAGGAAGTAGAATTGTAAGTGACACTGAAGGTGCGTTGGGATAGGTAGGATGAGAGCCACTGAAGAGCACAGTCACGGAGACCGAGGGAGTAAAGGTTTTTGAGGAGGAGGGGGTGGTCAACCGTGTCAAAGGCAGCTGAAAGATCCAGAAGTAGGAGTACAGAATAGTGTCCGTTGGTTTTTGCAGTTAGTAGGTCATTTGTGAGTTTTAAAAGAGCAGTTTCTGTGGAGTGTTGAGGGTGAAATCCAGATTGAAGGGGATCAAGAAGGTTGTTTTTAATGAGGTGGTCACTCAGTTGGTTGTAAACCAGGCGTTCAAGGAGTTTAGAGGAAAAGGGGAGCAAGGAGATAGGGCGTAGGTTGTTAAGATTGGTAGGGTCCAAGGATGGTTTTTTGAGTATGGGAGTGACCAGTGCATGTTTTAGAGCATCGGGGAAGACGCCAGAGGTGAGGGAGAGATTGAAGATGTGGGTTAGAGAGTGTAGGATGGGGTCAGAGGGTGACCGTAGCATTTGAGAGGGAACAGGGTCCAGGGGACAGGTGGTTAGGTGGGCGATAGAAAGGAGTTTAGCAACTTCGTCTGGAGTAGTAGATTTGAATAGAGGTAGTGTCAGTTGTATCTGTTGACATGGGGTCTTAGCTGGGGGAGATACCTGTAGAGTGGAGATTTCATCACGGATTGTATCAATCTTGTTTTTGAAGTGATTAGCGATTTCCTGGGCAGTGAGTAAATCAGTGGGGGGAGGTGGTGGAGGACAAAGTAGAGAGTTGAAGGTAGAGAACAGTTTACGGGGATTGGATGAGAAGGTATTAATAAGAGTTGTAAAATAGGTTTGCTTGGCAGTGTGGAGGAAAGAATAGTATTTTTGGAGGGCAGATTTGTATTGGTTGAAGTCTTTGAGAGACTTAGTCTTGTGCCACAGACGCTCAAGAGCGCGACTACGTTTTTTGAGAATTTTAGTGTCATCTGTTTGCCAGGGTTGTAGGGGTCGAGGCCTGATTCTGCGTGTAGTGAGGGGAGCGAGCTTGTCCAGGGTGGAGGACAGAGATTTATTGTAGATGGATATGGCTTGGTTGGGGCAGGACAGGGGGGAGATTTTGTTATAGAGGTGGTCGGTAGCAGAGTAGAGGAGAGAGGAGTTGAAGTTGCGAAAGTTCCTACGGGTGACGGTTAGGCGATTGGAGGGAAAGGTGGTGGAAGACAGGGGGAGAGAGAAACTAATAAGGTGGTGGTCGGAGAGAGGAAAAGGATTGTTTGAGAAGTTGCATAGAGTGCATAGGTAAGAGAATACAAGGTCAAGGGTGTTGCCATCAGAGTGAGTAGAAGCCTGTACCCATTGCTTCAGGTCAAATGAAGAGGTTAGACTAAGAAGTTTAGAAGTAACAGGAGTGTTTGTATTAGCAGGGATGTTGAAATCACCGAGAAGGATTGTGGGAATTTCCGAAGAGAGAAAGTAGGGTAGCCAGGCAGAAAACTCATCAAGGAAAGTCGATAATGGTCCAGGGGGCCGGTAGATCACAGCAATTCTTAGGGAAGTAGGAGAGAATAGACGTATACAGTGGGCTTCGAATGATGAGAGTGAAAAAGAGGGAGGAGGGTGAATAACCTGGAAGGTGCTCTGGGGGGATAGGAGGAATCCCACTCCACCTCCCTTGCGTCTATTAGGCCTGGGGGAGTGAGTCCAGTGAAGGCCACCCTGGGAGAGGGAAGCAGGAGAAGGGGTGTCATATTCGTGGAGCCAGGTTTCTGTGAGAGCAAGTAGATTAAAGGAATTAGTGACAAAGAGGTCATGAACAGCAGTGAGTTTGTTGCAGACAGAGCGGGCGTTCCAGAGGGCGCAGGAGAGAGTGAGGCTGGTGTTGGCAAGAAGAGGAAGACTAGATTGTGTAGATTGCGACTACTGCCAGAGGGTGTAGGGTGATGGTGATGGGTGTGTTGGGCACAGTTAAATAAAGTGGGCCCAGGGTTTGGGGAAATATCTCCAGCGATTAGGAGAAGCATAAGAGTGAGGGAGGTAATATGAGAATATGATTTGTATGAGGGGACATGCTTCAGTATCCTGGGGGGTATGTTAGCAAGTGGGCTTAGAGTTAGAAAGAGGAATGTAAGGAACATTCTTCCCACTGATCACCAATGTAAGGGACATTCTTCTCACTGATCACCAATGTAAGGAACATTCTTCTCACTGATCACCAATGTAAGGAACATTCTTCTCACTGACCACCAATGTAAGGAACATTCTTCCCACTGATCACCAATGTAAGGGACATTCTTCTCACTGATCACCAATGTAAGGAACATTCTTCTCACTGATCACCAATGTAAAGAACATCCTTCTCACTGATCACCAATGTAAGGAACATTCTTCCCACTGATAACCTATGTAAGGAAATTTCTTCCCACTGTCCACCATTCTAAGAGACATTCTTCCCATTGACCATCAATGTAAGGAGCATTTTTTCCCATTGACCACAAATGTGAAGGGCCCCTTCTTTCACTGTGAAAACGGTTCCTCATGCCTGCAGCCGACTGATGACATGAGATACTAAATGTATCCAAGGTGTAGGGACCTTAGATTGTAAGCTCCTTGAGAACGTTCAAGTCTATTAGTCAAGAGGTACCCACCATTGGGTTTTATGTGAATTCTTCTGACCTTCTTCAATCATGAGCCATTGATGAGTTTTATTCCAGCTCCTCAGTCACACATGTTCCATTGTCTGTTATTTATATGCCCTTTTTACCTAATTTCACTCTCACAGTCTCTCTTTCGTAGATGAAAGTTGATCCATCTTATTTAGGCTCCAACCAAAGCAACATACCAGAATTTTTCCTGTCCAGCATATCTTCAGTCTACGAGGTCCGGCTGCTTCTGTTCATGACATTTACCGTTGTCTATATCACCACTATCTTCGGCAATGCCATCATCGTATTAGTCATACAGTTGAATGTTCGGCTGCAGACACCGATGTATTTTTTCTTGACCAACCTTTCCGTTTTGGACATTTGTTACTCCTCAGTCACCGTCCCTAAATTGCTCGACATTCTCCTTGCTGACAACAGGCGAGTTCCATTTGCCGGCTGTATTTTGCAGATGTATTTCTTCCATGTCCTAGCGAGCTCAGAGATGTTTCTCCTCACGGCCATGGCCTACGATCGATATGTGGCAATATGCGACCCCTTACGTTATGCGATCCTAATGAGAAGGGTGGTAAGCTTGCCACTTGCCATATGTGCCTGGTTGGGTGGGCTCCTCCATTCCACCTTTCACACCGCCTTTATTTTAAGACTTTCCTTCTGTGGACCGAACCAAATGGACAACATTTTCTGTGACGCCACCCCGCTGATTAAATTGTCGTGTTCAGATGCGACACTTGACGAAATCATGCTGACCGTGACGCCGGGTATTCTGGGTCCCTCCTGCTTTATGGTAGTCCTCCTTTCTTATGGTTACATCATAAGAAGCATCTTGAAAACCAAATCCGGAGAAGGCCGGCGTAAGACCTTTTCCACATGTGCCTCACATTTAATAGTGATTTCCATATTCTACGGCACGGGTATTATCGTCTATCTTCAGCCCATGTCTGTCTACTCATCTGCCAATCGCTTCATTACCGTTTTCTATGCCGTCATCACGCCCATGTTAAATCCGATCATCTATACACTGAGGAACAAGGACGTCAAAGGGGCCATGCAAAAGCTACTGTTCCTGCAGACCATTGCACAATAAAGTAACATAATAATAACTTTCTGATTGGGTGTCAATGAATATAGGATAATTCAGACTTATAGGACATAGGTGTAGAAGAAGGCCATACGTTGATGATGTCACTACTTCATACAAGCTTTATTGATCCACAAACAACATGCAGTATGTCCTTGCCTGAGAACCGCCCCTCACATTTCACCCTGGTGGCAATCATAGAGCATTTCACTGCATACTTGGTATCAGGAGTATGGACAGGCTCTTTTGCCGTCACACAATGTTTCAGGGGTTGATGAAGGGCTGGATCATTAGAGAGGCGCTGCTTGGTGCAGATTGTATGATATGTGTGTTGGTCTGAAGATTACAACTTCTGGAATCAAGCATGGGGTGAAAGGAAAGGGGAAAAGTAAAGGGGAAAGGGGAAAAGGAAGGGGGAAAAAGGAAAGGAGGAAAATGAAAGGGGAAAGGAAAAGGGGAAAAGAGGAAAGGAAAGAAAAGGAAAGGGGAAAGAAAAAAAAGGAAAGGGGAAAAGGGAAAAAGGAAAAAAGGAAAGAGGAAATGTAAAAGGGGAAAAAAGGAAAAGAAAGGGGAAAAGGAAAAAAGGAAAGGAAAAGGGAAAGGGAAAAAAAGAAAGGAAAAGGAAAGGGAAAAAAAGGAAAGGAAAAGGGAAAAAGGAAAGAAAAGGGAAAGGGAAAAAGGAAAGGGCAAAGGGAAAGAAAAAAAGGAAAGGTGAAAAGGAATGGGGAAAAAAGGGAAAGAAAAAGGAAAAGGGAAAAAAGCAAAGGAAAGGGGAAAAGGGAAAGGAAAGGAAGGGGGAAAGAGAAAGGAAAAGGAAAGAGGAAAGGAGAGGAAAGGAAAGGAAAGGAAAGGAAAGGAAAGGAAAGGAAAGGAAAGGAAAGGAAAGGAAAGGAAAAAGCAAAAATAAAAAAGCAAAGAGAAAAGGAAAAGTAAAGAAAAAAGGAAAGTAAATAGGAAAAGAAAACTGGAAAAATGGAAGGTAAGGAAAGGAAAAAGGAAAAGGAAATTGAAAAAGGAAAGGAAAAAGGGAACGGAAGGGAAGGAGAAAAGGGAAGGAAAAAGGAAAGGAAAAAGGTAAGGAAAAAATGAAGGGAAAGGAAAGGAAGGTAAAATGGAAAGAGAAGGAAAGAGGAAAAGGGGGAAGGAAAGGAAAGGAGAGGAATGAGAGTGAAGGTAGGGGGGCAGAAAAAGGAAATAAAGAGAAATGAAGAGACAAAGAAAAGGGAGAGAGGAAGCCAGAAAAAAAGGGGGGGGGGGGACAAAGGAAAAGGAGGGTAAAAGGAGTGAAAGAAGGAAGAGAAGAAAAGAAGAAACCCACAACAAAGTCCAATCAATTAACCACCAACAGAATGGTAGCCACCAGATAAAGTATCAAGTTTCAAATTGTTATCTAGTTGCACAACAAATATTTTTTTTTTTCCAGTTCATTTTATTTTTAAAAAACGTACATTTTTTTTTTTTTTTAATATTTATACATAATGGCTAATGTTTTTTTTAATACAAGAGAAAATACATTTTATCTTTTTGAAATTCTTCAAGGTGTTAGAATAAACTAACCCAAATGCGCACAGAGGACTCCTGAGCTCCGGTGTAAATATAGATAAGGAGTATATAAGCTGTTTTTTTTTTTAGCAAAATTGAAATACAATAAAAAAACATAAATTAGTGGTTTCAATCGGTCGCAAAGAAATGGCCTATTAAAACCTGGTGGAATAATTTAATTTGCCTTTGAAATTGCCATATATTTGTTTATCCATTTGCAATTGGATTTTTCAATAAACTTTATTAAAGCTGCCAATGTATTGCCAAATTTCAAATTAACAATCGACCGAATTCTGGCATTGATGGAACTCTGGGGATTGTGTATCTTCTGGGGAACACTTGTGACTATGTGTGAGATTCCCAGTAGATGGAAAGTGATTGGAATTTCCTGGAAATTGTCACGTGTATTTGTCCTTTTTATGGCACTGTGAAGATATCTGATACAATGTAACTTTCTGCACTGATTAAATCATTTGTTTTGATGGAGATGAAGAGACAGGAACCGCGGTCTTCTGCTCCGTAGGGTGTGAAATCACAATCGGTATGACTGAAAGAGAATTAGGAACAATGCTGTAAATCTATCGCTGACAATATGATGCTGCACGGTTCTGAAACAAAGTACACATCTCTGGACTGAGCAATGGGGTGCTGGGCTTAGTATATACTCCAGGGGGCGGAGCTTATCCAATGACGTATCGCAATACCTGTGTTATCACATGACTGAACATAGGGGGTGTATGTGGAACACTGAGCTGTTCTCATCTCTGCCATGGAGGGGTTTTTTGTTCGGGGCTTTCTTCATTTTAAAAAAACATAGGATGAGTTGGTGTAATGTTGGACCCAAGAATGGATGAAACCAAGCTTGAAATCCAACTCTTCAGAAGTAAAAGCCAACACGTTTCAAGGGCTTCTAACCTCCCCTTCATCGGGGCTCATGTGTTGGTAGTTATTGGAGATAATACTGGACACTGGGTTGAGTCACGGGTCCAGTTCTCAATATATAATCCCTACTGATGGGGGGTGCTAAGTCCTCAAAACACTCTGGATTTCTCATCTGACCTCTTGTCAGAATATAAAGCTTTACTGGACTCTAGATTTGTGGTACTCTCATTTTTTGTATCCCCTACAGTAAAAAATACAAGGGTTGCCATGCCGACAAGATGTCTACAATTATTATTATATAATCCTGAGCTACTAGCCAGGCCTCAAGGGTTACTCGCCACCAGTTGCCCCACCCAACCCCTACCCTGCCCCGCCCCTAATTCCGCCCTTAAACACGCCCTCATAAATTATATCATGAAAATGGCATGATATGACTGTTTTATGCAGAATTAGGTTCTAAAAATAAATGTTAACAACAACTTTATCACTGCCTATCAGTGCAGCCTCACCTGTGCCCAACAATGCAGCCTACCTATGTCCATCAATGTAGCCTACCCGTGTCCATTAATGCAGCCTACCCATGCCCAACAATGCCGCCTCACCTGTGTCCATCAATTCCGCCTCACCTGTGTCCATCAATGCCGCCTCACCTGTGTCCATCAATGCTGCCTCACCTGTGTCCATCAATTCTGCCTCACCTGTGTCCATGAATGCAGCCTACCTGTGTCCATCAATGCTGCCTCATCTGTGTCCATCAATGGGGCCTCACCTGTGTCCATGAATGCTGCCTACCTGTGTCCATCAATGCCACCTCACCTGTGTCCATCAATGCCGCCTCACCTGTGTCCATCAATTCTGCCTCACCTGTGTCCATGAATGCAGCCTACCTGTGTCCATCAATGCTGCCTCATCTGTGTCCATCAATGGGGCCTCACCTGTGTCCATGAATGCTGCCTACCTGTGTCCATCAATGCCACCTCACCTGTGTCCATCAATGCTGCCTCACCTGTGTCCATCAATGCCACCTCACCTGTGTTCATCAATGCTGCCTCACCTGTGTCCATCAATGCCGCCTCACCTGTGTCCATCAATGCTGCCTCACCTGTGTCCATCAATGCTGCCTCATCTGTGCCCATCAATGCTGCCCCACCTGTGTCCATCAATGCTGCCTCACCTGTGTACATCAATGCCGCCTCACCTGTGTCCATCAATGCTGCCTCACCTGTGTCCATCAATGCTGACTCACCTGTGTCTATCAATGCAGCCTACCTGTGTCCATCAATGCTGCCTACCTGTGTCCATCAATGCTGCCTCACCTGTGTCCATCAATGCTGCCTCACCTGTGTCCATCGAGGCTGCCTCACCTGTGTCCATCAATGCCACCTCACCTGTGTCCAACAATTCTGCCTCAACTGTGTCTATCAATGCAGCCTACCTGTGTCCATCAATGCCGCCTCACCTGTGTCCATCAATGCTTCCTCATCTGTGTCCATCAATGTCACCTACCTGTGTCCATCAATGCTGCCTACCTGTGTCCATCAATGCTGCCTACCTGTGTCCATCAATGCCGCCTCACCTGTGTCCATCAATGCCACCTCAACTGTGTCCATTAATGCTGCCTACCTGTGTCCATCAATCCCACCTACCTGTGTCCACCAATGCCGCCTACCTGTGTCCAACAATGCAGCCTCACCTGTGCCCAACAATGCTGCCTACCTGTGCAGGGGAAGAGAGGCAAGGAAAAGGATTGCCGGCCAGATCATCAGAGCGCCGAGGAACATCACTGTAACAGCTTTCATTTCAATTGCTGTGTGTTCCCCGCGCTCGCCGTTACATATAGCCCCACCTTTTGGCCCGGGGACTTTGATATCCACCACACGTCCCGGGATTGGACAAGTGTTCCTTCTATCAAAGTACCCGGGCCAGGAGGCAGGGCTGTATGTGACAGCAAGTGCTGGGGGGGCACACAGCAATTGAAATGAAAGCTGCTACAGCGATGTTCCACGCTCTGATGATCTGGCTGGCTTCCTCTTCTCTCTTTCTCTGGACAATCACTGGGAGAAGAGCTCCCATTAAACCCGTGTCAGCAGACCAAGACATTTTAGACAATTTCATGCTCCCAACTTTGTGGGAACAGTTTGGGGACGGCCCCTTCCTGTTCCAACATGACTGCCCACCAGTGTACAAAGCAAGGTCCATAAAGACATAGATGAGAGGTTTGGGAAATAAGCTGGAGGAGATCAGAAGGGAAAGCAGTATTTATGGGAAGATTTGCATTCTTGATACTCAGTGCACGGAGAAAACTCAATATCATCCAGTTGGGGTTCACATCTTTTTAATGTAACATACTAACAATATAATTCCCTATAATAAAATAGCTCCATTTAGTGTGTATACAGTTTCTTGGGCACGTGCAATTCATTTCGCTCCAAATTCGTTTTTCAACGAAATTCGACAAACTCGTTAATTCGGAAATATTCAAATTAACAAAAACCCTTTTAACAAATTTTTTCTGAAAATTTGTAAATTCAAACATTCGAAAATTTTGTAAATTCGAAAATTCAAGAGATCGAAAATCCAAAAATGAGAACAAATATTTGAAAGCCCGAAATAATAACTAACTAATTAATATTAATAACTATTACTATTAAATTATTGGTATTGGAATTTTCTTTTCAAATTTGGCTGTTAGTGAATGTAATGAATACGAATCCATAGTTACGAATTATCCAAAATAACAAATGCCGCATCTAAACAAATGGAACGTAACTAATAATAATAAATAATAATATAATAATAATAAAAACATTTAGATGCAGCATGCGTAACTTCAGGTAAATGCATATTCGTTACTTTCATAAACAACCAAATTTTATAGGAAATTCCAATACCTATAATTTAATAGTTAGTTATTATTGATTAGTTAGTTATCATTTGTGATTTTCGAATTTCCGGGTTTTCGAATTTTCGGATTTTCGTTCTCTTGAATTTTTGGCTTCTCATTCTTATTTTCGGAATAATTCATTAAACGGGTTTTCGTTAATTTGAATATTTCCAAATTAACAAATTTGTCGTTGAAAAACGAATTCGGAACAAAATTAGATATTAATTCAGGTTTTCAAATTTTTGGATTTTTGCATTTTCTAATTTTTGAATTTACAAATTTACGAATTTTCAAATTCACGAATACTGCATCTTAAACAATGGAACATAACGAATTCTAATTTTTCCGAAGTTACGACTTTATTCGAAATAACAAATTTTTGATCATAACGAATGACCCCGAAAAACGAAAAAAAAAAACGAATGAAACGAAAATGAAGGAATTTTTCGGCAGTACCCATGTCTACAGCTGCTGACGGTAAGTATATTTAACACAATAGGAAATATATCCCCTATAGGAAATTGGTCACAGTTCCTTTGGGGGTGGGTGTCGCCTCCTGTTCATAACACCTCGGGGGCGGGGTTGTTTTAATATCCTCTATAGCAAAAACCATTAAAGTTCCGTGAACATTTACACCTGAGGGATTTGTCTTTTTAATATCATTAACTAGACAATTATATACAATTATAATATACTGAACACGATATTCACCTCCGTAGTGGAAATATTTGATCCCCCGCAGCAAAAGAGTTGGCGTGAAATGAAGTTTTGTTATTTAATAACTGACCTGTAAAACAGAAAATTAGAAGATTATTTTGCTGTCTTGCTGTCTTGCTTTTATGCATTTTATAGCGGAACTATACTCACCCCCAGGGCTTTTTTTCTCAGAGAATAGGGGCTGGAACTCCCACCTTCTGAGTCACTTCTTGTCTCCGCCCCTCTACCCACCTCCGAGCAACATCTCTTGGTTCCACCCCCTACCCACCTCCCAGCACCAACTCATTCAGAGAATACAAAGCCAAGTATGATTATGTCATGCTACGCTAAAGTAATTTGTATGGAAATTGGTAATGATAACAAGAAAAGCAGTACAATAGATCCTCTGCAGCCAGCAGCAATATACCCCCCCCCCCCCCAGCAACATAGGACCCCTGCAACAAAATATCACCCCGGCAGCAAAACCAGATCTCCCAGCAGCCAGCATCAATAGACTCTCCAGCAGCCAGAAAAAATACACCCCTACATTAACAGTAGATCCCTTCCAGCAGCAGTTGACCCACCAGCAACAATAGACCCCCCCCCCAGCAACAATAGGCCACCACACAAAAAACAGATCCCCTCCAGCAACAATAGATCCCCAGCAGCCAGGACACCCCAGCATCCCTTGCCATTAAAAACATTCAGTGCTGGAGGTGCCGGAACTGCGTTCCCCCTCGTCCCCGCTGGAAAAAAAGCCCTGTTCTCCCCCACTCCATCGGCGCCAGCCGCTGACACCTTCAACTGGCCCTTCTTATGGGTTCTGATTTTTAGCCATTTTGATTGGCTGGGCTAGAATGATGTCACTCCCATGCATGCGCGGGAGTTGATTCATCTCAACGGGCGCTGAAATTGTATACTGAGCTGAGCATGCGCAGCTCCCTGTACATTGCAAACAAGCAGGCAAGAATACTTTCATGTACAAAACACTAAGGGGTCTATTTATAATTAAAAAAAAAAATGCTTAACCATTCATCCAGTGAAAGTAGATGTAAACTTGTTCTGTGCAAATTGGGGCAAAAGACAAATGTAATTAGGCTATTTCCTGCGCTGATTGGATGTTTTCCATTGACTTTAAACAGAAAATGTACTTTTTTGCCCACTAGAGGGCTCTGAGTGTTCTTGGAGATTTCTATGATCCTTAGTGCCATCTAGTGGCCAAATGTGGGCCCCTCCCACCGCTTCGCTCTCATCACAGGTATGATGTCACTGTTACAAAATAACATCTGAGTTTGCAAAGACATTTAACGCCCACAAAGTAGATTTACATCGCTGTGCCTATGAGGGGTATATTAAAATATTATTTATATTATTCTAATCATTTTTTTTGTAGCCCGGAGCTCAGCTTTAACCCTCTCCCATAAATCCTAATAAAAACCGAAGTTCAACAAGTAGCGTAACCTACCAATGACCCCACTGGTGTGGTTTGTGGGTGAATGTCGATCTTCTACCAATAAAGACAATCGGAATGACTGATCCACCCTGAAAACGGTGAAACCGACTCCATCTTTTATCGTCACCGTTATTTTTTCGCCGTCTTTCTTGAGGAACCTGAAAAGACATAAAAGTAAACTGAGGGGCTGTAGAGGTGCTTTGGATGCCCCCCAGAATGGCCCCGAGCACCGGGGAAATATTTTTTAGCTATTTGGGTGCCTCTGCCCCCCCCAACCTGCCAGGAACGATGACCTACGTTTTTGATCCTGTATTTGGCTCCTCCTCCTTCCCAATGGGAGAGCAGAGCCGGGGAAGAAAGACTTACCTCCCATGATGAAGATGAGACTTCCCTGCTAAGGATTTAGTGCCCAACCAGAACATGTGGCCCTTTGGGCCTCGGGGCCCCTGCAGACACTAATCCGTTTCTCCTAATGCTAAGGGAGAAGGGGAAGAAGGAGTTAATTAGGGCTGATTAGAGTTAGAGAAGGGAGGTGGACATGGAGAGCCCCTCCCGCCAATTATCTCCCATTACAGGGATCCTTCCACGGGCCCCGTTATCCATGCGGAGAGCCTCTTCTCTTACTCTTACCCGTCTAGTTCAAAAGAAGAATTCCAGTTATAGGCGGTCAGATCCGAGCCCCGTGTGACCGCCACCTTGTCTTTCCCGATTTCCACTTTCAGCCCCAGCTTAGCGTTCAGTAAACCAAATGTCCCGAAACTCCGGTCACCCGCCAATCTGCCGTTCAGTGTGACACCTGCAGGGGGCAGAAGTACAGTACTGTGTACACTAACACCATGACATACATTGTAAGAAAACTGCCCGAAAAAAAGGCTCAGCAATTTGTTCCTAAAATGAAGGAAATAAGTCTTTCATTTCACTATGCCGCACCGCGACATCCAAATGCCAGGTCCCCCTCCCCCCACACACTGCCTTCACACTATGGCTTAGTTTATCAACAAAGCCATGTGATCACTATTGAGGAAATTGGAAAGATAGTGCTGGACCTGTAGTCAGTGGTGGTGCGTCCATAAGGGCACACGGGCGCCGCCCCCTCTCTCCTGCCACCCCCCTCTAGCACCAATAGATAGATTCATGCAATGCATGAATCTATCTATGGCTGCTGCTGCCACCCCCTATTCAGGTGCCCCTCCCCTTTTCCAGCGCCTGAATTACAGTGGCGGAGGGAGGGGGATGTTTTTGAATCACCTGATTGGAGCCATAGGCTCTAATAGGCGTCAAAAAAGGTAACCTGCGAGTGCCCAGCATGCTGGGCGCTGGCAGGTCACTCAGCTGTGTTAGAAAAGCGAATGAATATTCGCTTTCCTAACACTAAACCGCCTCTCCGCCAATCAGGTGCTCAATCTGTTACCCGTCACCTGATTGGCTGACATGACAGGCGCTGTGATTGGACACCTATCAGGCATCCAATCACAGCAGAGGATGGTAAGAGAGGACGGGAGAAGACATCAAGGAGCATCGAGGAGCTGTCCCACCGAGACAGGGTTGGTGCAGGTGGTGGGCGGGGGGCACAGGGGCAGCAATTGATGTTTTTTTTTCTGAATTTTTCAGTTTGTTTGCGCCCCCTAAAAAATTTTGAGCACCAGCCGCCACTGCCTGTAGGGTTATGTTGCTGGTATTGTTATCCTAACTCCTTCGCACTGACACTACGCAAATCTACGGCCTCTCGGCGGGCGGGTGGGCCTTGACGCCAAGCGCCTGCATATTCACGTACCAGAGTGTGAACAATCAGCTTCTAACTTCAGCTTGTTCTATTAGATCCCTTTCACACTGGGGACGCAGTCGCTTTAACGGCTGTTTAGGCTGCGCTTTTGCACTGCTTTCCGGCCACTAGCGGGGGCACTTTTAACCTCAAAGAAGGGGTTAAAAACTCCCATGTTGCTGCACCCTTTTCAGGCGCTTTGGAAGCGCTGCCCATTCGTTGAGATGGGTAGGGGCATTTTGTGAGCGCTGCCCATTTGTTGCGATGGGTAGGGCCGTTTTGGAAGCGCTGCCCATTCGTTGCGATGGGTAGGGGCGTTTTGGAAGCGCTGCTCATTTGTTGCGATGGGTAGGGGCGTTTTGGAAGCGCTGCTCATTTGTTGCGATGGGTAGGGGCGTTTTGGAAGCGCTGCTCATTTGTTGCGATGGGTAGGGGCGTTTTGGAAGCGCTGCTCATTCATTGTGATGAGTAGGGGCGTTTTGGAAGCGCTGCCCATTCGTTGCGATGGGTAGGGGCGTTTTGGAAGCGCTGCTCATTCATTGTGATGAGTAGGGGCGTTTTGGAAGCGCTGCCCATTTGTTGCGATGGGTAGGGGCGTTTTGGAAGCGCTGCCCATTTGTTGCGATGGGTAGGGGCGTTTTGGAAGCGCTGCCCATTTGTTGCGATGGGTAGGGGCGTTTTGGAAGCGCTGCCAATTTGTTGCGATGGGTAGGGCCGTTTTGGAAGCGCTGCCCATTCGTTGTGATGAGTAGGGGCGTTTTGGAAGCGCTGCCCATTTGTTGCGATGGGTAGGGGCGTTTTGGAAGCGCTGCCCATTTGTTGCGATGGGTAGGGGCGTTTTGGAAGCGCTGCCAATTTGTTGCGATGGGTAGGGCCGTTTTGGAAGCGCTGCCCATTCGTTGTGATGAGTAGGGGCGTTTTGAAAGTGCTGCCCATTCGTTGCGATTGGAAGGAGCGTTTTGGGAGCGCTGCCCATTCGTTGCGATTGGAAGGAGCGTTTTGGGAGCGCTGCCCATTCGTTGCGATTGGTAGGGGCGTTTTGGAAGCGCTGCCCATCCGTTGCAATGGGTAGGGGCGTTTTGGAAGCATTTGTATACAGCATTCCTAACCCGCCCCACAGATGCTGCTTGAAGGACTGTTCCGAACATCCCGCAATCGCACCGTCCCAGTGTGAAAGCACTCATTGTAGAGAGTGGAAGGCGGTTTTCGGGCGCTATTTCTAGTGCCAAAACGCCTGAAAACTGCCTCCAATCTGAGAGGGGTCATAAAGTGATTCTAAAGTCTTGTTGTTTTTTTTTTTGTTTGAAAATAACAAACATGTTATACTTACCTGCTTTGTAATGGTTTTGCACAGAGCAGCCCCGGTCCTCCTCTTCTCGGGTCCCTTGCCGGAGCTCCTGGTCCCTCCCTCCTGCCCCCCCACATCAAGCAGCTTGCTTTGGGGGCACCTGAGCCGAGCCGCTGCTCTGTGTGTCCATTCAGACACGAAGCCGCGGCTTGGCCCCGCCCCCTCCCCTCTCCTCATTGGCTCACTGACTTTGAAAGATCAAGATGCAAAGTCCCGAGCTGCGGAGGCTCTTATGCAACATTGCTGCATCGAGATGGGGCTCAGGTAAGTATAAGTGGGGGCTGAGGGGGGGAGGGGCATACAGAAGGTTTTTTATCTTAATGCATAGAATGCACCTTCTGCCTTTACAACTACTTTAAAGAGGAACTGCAGTCTGCTCACATAATTTGTAATAAAAACATCTTTGCCATTCTGAAGCTTCCCTCCAACCACTTTGTATATTATTTTATATATACTGTGATTCTGTACTTGCCAAATATGCTGCAGAAATCTCTCTCCACCGAGCCTGGCTGCAGCCATTTTAACTGTGGGCAGGTGAAGCTGCTGCCTGTTTACTTCCTGGATTTACACAGACACACAGAGGCACAGCCTTAGCTCTGCAGCCCTGCAGCTCTCATTGGCCCTCTTATGACTCATCCTCCCTCCCTTCCTGGCAAACTCTCAGGAGAGTGAGAGAGAGAGAGCTGTGCATGATGTCATAAGACTAGGCTAATGACCAGACAAGAAACAGGAAGGGATTTACTGGCAGAAAAAAAAAATTTACAATCCAAAGTTATAACAACAAGGGCAGAAGATTTAATAGATGGAAAGATGAAAAATGACTGAAGTTCCGCTTTAAGCTTTGACAATAAAACCTGGAAGCTGATTGGTTTCTGTCAGAGGGATTCAGGACTCTTGAAATTGCTAAGATATTGGGGCGTGATCACAGAACCATCCAACGTTTTGTTGCAAATAGTCAACGGGGGTCGCAAGAAACTTGTTGAGAAAAAAAAAACGCTAATTAACTGCCAAAGGTTTGAGAAGAATCAAACGTGAAGCTACCAGGAACCCAAAATCCTCCAGTGTTGTCAAATTCGAGAACTGCAGCCTACTTGGAGTGCCCAGAAGTACAAGGTGTTCAGAGACATGGCCAAGGTAAGTAGGGCTGAAACCCGACCACCACTGAACAAGATACATGAGTTGAAACGTCAAGACTTGGCCAAGAAATATCTGAAGACGGTGTTCTTCAAAGGTTTTATGGACTGATGAGCTGAGAGTGACTCTTGATGGACCAGATGGAAGGGCCTGTGGCTGGATCAGTAATGGGCACAAAGCTCCACTTCCACTCAGATGCCGGTAAGGTGGAAGTGGGTTACTGGTGTGGGCTGGTATTATTAAAGATGAGCTAGTTGGAACTTTTCAGGTTGAAGACTCAAAATCAACTCCCAAACCTACTACCAGTTTTTAGAAGACACTTTCTTCAAGCAGTGGTACAGGAAAAAGTCTGCACCTTCCAAGAAAACCATGATATTTATGCAGGACAATGCTCCATCGCATGCATCTAAGTGCTCCACTACGTGGCTAGCCAGTAAAGGCCTTAAAGATGAAAGAATAATGACATGGCCTTATTCCTCACCTAACCTATTGAGAACTTCTGAGCCCTTCTTAAACAGGAGATTTATGGTGAAGGAAAACAATACACTACTCTGTACTGTTGCTGGGAGGCTGTGGTTGCTGCTGCACAAAAAGTTGATCGTCAACAGATCTAGAAACTGACAGACTCCATGAATGGAAGCCTGGTGGTTGGTGTCTACATTGGGCACTGATTTTTTTTTTTTTTTTTTTTTTTAAATGTCAGAAATTTTTTATTTGAAAATTTTGAGTTGTTTGGTTAATATTTTCACTTGAACAGGTGAAAATAAACAAGTGAGATGGGAAAATTTTAATTTTTCATTTAGTTGCATAATAATTCTTTAATCTAATAGTTGCCCAATAATTGTGCGCACATTGATTGTCTTCTAAGAAAGCCAAAACCTCACTTTTACTTTCTTAAATATTCAGGTTTGAGGTTTATTAACATCTTGGATTGACCGAAAGCACTGTAGTTTTTTTAGAAATTAAATGAATCCTCAAAAATGCAACTTGCCTAATAATTGTGTATATTTGATACAATGTTTCGGGAGTCCTATACTGACCCTCTAAACCAAAATATACACACAGCCAGGACCTCCAAACATATTAGGGAACCCTGGGCTTCCTAATCCCATTTGTGTGTGTTACTGGTATGAATTTATCTATCAACAAAGCCATATGATCACCATATCAGTGCTAATTATAGGTATAAAATAAAAATTTGGTGAAACAAAAACTCCCAGTTTCATTCATCCCTATTGGTCAATATTTTACTTCTCAGAAGAGCCCAACAGGAGTTCTACCAGGATACAAGTCAATGTCCTCCAGTGTATACCACTCCCACCTCTAACTATGGGGGAAGGAGAACAACTCACCTGAGGTGGCGTCATGTATTAATGTGATATAAACGGCATATGCCTGAGAGACTTGAATGCAAATCTGTTTGAAGGCTTTGGGCTGTTTCAGAAGAACGTGGAAGACTTCACAATCATCTGTCAATAAGAAAATATCTACTTTAGATATCAGACAATTAAAAGACAAGGAATCAGGACCTCCTCCCTCCCTCTTGGTGATCCCTCTAGTGATATAAAGATCTATATAGAGGAATCAGGACCTCCTTCCTCCTGCTGGTGATCCCTCTAGTGATATAAAGATCTATATAGAGGAATCAGGACCTCCTTACTCCTGCTGGTGACCCCTCTAGTGATATAAAGATCTATATAGAAGAATCAGGACCTCCTTCTTCCTGCTGGTGACCCCTCTAGTGATAAAGATCTATATAGAGGGATCAGGACCTCCTTCCTCCTGCTGGTGACCCCTCTAGTGATATAAAGATCTATATAGAGGGATCAGGACCTCCTTCCTCCTGCTGGTGACCCCTCTAGTGATATAAAGATCTATATAGAGGAATCTGGACCTCCTTCCTTCTGCTGGTGACCCCTCTAGTGATATAAAGATCTATACAGAGGAATCGGGACCTCCTTCCTCCTGCTGGTGATCCCTCTAGTGATAAAGATCTATATAGAGGGATCAGGACCTCCTCCCTCTTGGTGATCCCTCTAGTGATATAAAGATCTATATAGAGGAATCAGGACCTCCTTCCTCCTGCTGGTGATCCCTCTAGTGATATAAAGATCTATATAGAGGAATCAGGACCTCCTTACTCCTGCTGGTGACCCCTCTAGTGATATAAAGATCTATATAGAAGAATCAGGACCTCCTTCTTCCTGCTGGTGACCCCTCTAGTGATATAGATCTATATAGAGGGATCAGGACCTCCTTCCTCCTGCTGGTGACCCCTCTAGTGATATAAAGATCTATATAGAGGAATCTGGACCTCCTTCCTTCTGCTGGTGACCCCTCTAGTGATATAAAGATCTATACAGAGGAATCGGGACCTCCTTCCTCCTGCTGGTGATCCCTCTCGTGATAAAGATCTATATAGAGGGATCAGGACCTCCTTCCTCCTGCTGGTGACCACTCTAGTGATATAAAGATCTATATAGAGGAATCGGGACCTCCTTCCTCCTGCTGTTGATCCCTCTAGTGATATAAAGATCTATATAGAGGAATCGGGACCTCCTTCCTCCTGCTGGTGACCCCTCTAGTGATATAAAGATCTATATAGAGGAATCGGGACCTCCTTCCTCCTGCTGGTGACCCCTCTAGTGATATAAAGATCTATATAGAGGAATCGGGACCTCCTTCCTCCTGCTGATGACCCCTCTAGTGATATAAAGATCTATACAGAGGAATCGGGACCTCCTTCCTCCTGCTGGTGATCCCTCTAGTGATATAAAGATCTATACAGAGGAATCGGGACCTCCTTCCTCCTGGTGGTGACCCCTCTAGTGATATAAAGATCTATATAGAGGAATCAGGACCTCCTTCCTCCTGCTGGTGACCCCTCTAGTGATATAAAGATCTATATAGAGGAATCGGGACCTCCTTCCTCCTGCTGGTGACCCCTCTAGTGATATAAAGATCTATATAGAGGAATCGGGACCTCCTTCCTCCTGCTGGTGACCCCTCTAGTGATATAAAGATCTATATAGAGGAATCGGGACCTCCTTCCTCCTGCTGGTGATCCCTCTAGTGATATAAAGATCTATATAGAGGAATCGGGACCTCCTTCCTCCTGGTGGTGACCCCTCTAGTGATATAAAGATCTATATAGAGGAATCAGGACCTCCTTCCTCCTGCTGGTGACCCCTCTAGTGATATAAAGATCTATATAGAGGAATCAGGACCTCCTTCCTCCTGCTGGTGACCCCTCTAGTGATATAAAGAGCTATATAGAGGAATCAGGACCTCCTTCCTCCTGCTGGTGACCCCTCTAGTGATATAAAGATCTATATAGAGGAATCGGGACCTCCTTCCTCATGCTGGTGACCCCTCTAGTGACATAAAGATCTATATAGAGGAATCGGGACCTCCTTCCTCCTGCTGGTGACCCCTCTAGTGATATAAAGATCTATATAGAGGAATCGGGACCTCCTTCCTCCTGCTGGTGACCCCTCTAGTGATATAAAGATCTATATAGAGGAATCGGGACCTCCTTCCTCCTGCTGGTGACCCCTCTAGTGATATAAAGATCTATATAGAGGAATCGGGACCTCCTTCCTCCTGCTGGTGATCCCTCTAGTGATATAAAGATCTATATAGAGGAATCGGGACCTCCTTCCTCCTGGTGGAGACCCCTCTAGTGATATAAAGATCTATATAGAGGAATCAGGACCTCCTTCCTCCTGCTGGTGACCCCTCTAGTGATATAAAGATCTATATAGAGGAATCAGGACCTCCTTCCTCCTGCTGGTGACCCCTCTAGTGATATAAAGATCTATATAGAGGAATCAGGACCTCCTTCCTCCTGCTGGTGATCCCTCTAGTGATATAAAGATCTATATAGAGGAATCAGGACCTCCTTCCTCCTGCTGGTGACCCCTCTAGTGATATAAAGATCTATGTAGAGGAATCATGACCTCCTTCCTCCTGCTGGAGATGCTTTTAGTGATGCACCCAGGAATTCCAGGCCACACTGTTTGCTCATTTTGCAGTCATCCAAAATAAGCACCCCCAAATATTTTCTAGTTCTGTTCAATACTGTAGCCCCCAATATTGTTCTATTAAACTAAGCCCAAGCACTAACTCGTGTTCTGCTGCATATCTACTTTTTGGACGCCTTATCAGCAGATACATCCTGAGCAACTTTGACCTTCCATAATTAGAGGGTCGATTGTGTGGGGTAAGAGTACATCTTGACTAAACGTTGGTGACGTCACTTGGTGGAGGATATCGTTGGATTCCACATATTTTTTGAAACTTCAACTCAACACTCATTGTTCATCTTAATGGATCATTCAGATCACTTGTTGGACTCGGATCACTTATTAATGTACATCTAGAGCAACTTTTCCCATTTTCCCATTTATCTGTTGTCTCATATCTCACATTACATTGTTGCTGCTCATTTTATTTCATTTATTTGATTGATTTCATCACCTTTGCACAAGCGCAGTATTGTTTTTTTGTTTCTCTCTGCATGTCTACCTTGTCTTGCGCTGGAAATCTTTGCTCCAATAGACGAGCAATCTTCCACCAAAAATATTCATCCACCAACATCCCAACATCTCATTTCACCCCGTAGTGACGGGACACTTAGGAGCAACTTGCATGCCTTGCTGGCGTGGGACCAGCCAATGAAGGTTCATTGCAATAGCAAGGCCAATCCCATGAGAAGAGCACACCAAACCAAGCAAGGTAACAGAAGCCCTGCGTAGATACAAACGTCCGTGACGTGACTGTGTGGAACATGTGAGCGTACCTTCAGTAGAAGCCGATATCAGCGTTGGTTGGGCAGTAGCCAACTCTTCTGGAAAACATTTTTTAGATCAAATTATACATTAAAAATCATTTCTACTTCAAGTTTCTTGTAATATAAGATACTTTAGAGCCCTGGTGCCCAATATGTGGCCCTTGGTACTTGTTATGTGGCCCTTGAACACCGGCAGTCAGCAGTAGGGGTAGGTACATTGATATGTATGGGGGTAATAGTAGTGATCTCCTCTGTATTCTATGGCATGTCCCCAGTCTCTCACTGTCTTCTATGGCGTGTCCCCAGTCTCTCACTGTCTTCTATGGCATGTCCCCAGTCTCTCACTGTCTTCTATGGCATGTCCCCAGTCTCTCACTGTCTTCTATGGCATGTCCCCAGTCTCTCCCTGTCTTCTATGGCATGTCCCCAGTCTCTCACTGTCTTCTATGGCATGTCCCCAGTCTCTCACTGTCTTCTATGGCATGTCCCCAGTCTCTCACTGTCTTCTATGGCATGTCCCCAGTCTCTCACTGTCTTCTATGGCATGTCCCCAGTCTCTCACTGTCTTCTATGGCATGTTCCCAGTCTCTCACTGTCTTCTATGACATGTCCCCATTCTCTCACTGTCTTCTATGGCATGTCCCCAGTCTCTCACTGTCTTCTATGGCATGTCCCCAGTCTCTCACTGTCTTCTATGGCATGTCCCCAGTCTCTCACTGTCTTCTATGGCATGTCCCCAGTCTCTCACTGTCTTCTATGGCATGTCCCCAGTCCCTCACTGTCTTCTATGGCATGTCCCCAGTCTCTCACTGTCTTCTATGGCATGTCCCCAGTCTCTCACTGTCTTCTATGGCATGTCCCCAGTGTCTCCCTGTCTTCTATGGCATGTCCCCAGTCTCTCACTGTCTTCTATGGCATGTCCCCAGTCTCTCCTTGTCTTCTATGGCATGTCCCCAGTCTCTCACTGTCTTCTGTGGCATGTCCCCAGTCCCTCACTGTCTTCTATGGCGTGTCCCCAGTCTCTCCCTGTCTTCTATGGCATGTCCCCAGTCTCTCCTTGTCTTCTATGGCATGTCCCCAGTCTCTCCCTGTCTTCTATGGCATGTCCCCAGTCTCTCCTTGTCTTCTATGGCATGTCCCCAGTCTCTCACTGTCTTCTATGGCATGTCCCCAGTCTCTCCTTGTCTTCTATGGCATGTCCCCAGTCTCTCACTGTCTTCTATGGCATGTCCCCAGTCCCTCACTGTCTTCTATGGCGTGTCCCCAGTCTCTCCCTGTCTTCTATGGCATGTCCCCAGTCTCTCCTTGTCTTCTATGGCATGTCCCCAGTCTCTCCCTGTCTTCTATGACATGTCCCCAGTCTCTCCTTGTCTTCTATGGCATGTCCCCAGTCTCTCACTGTCTTCTATGGCATGTCCCCAGTCTCTCACTGTCTTCTATGGCATGTCCCCAGTCTCTCACTGTCTTCTATGGCATGTCCCCAGTCTCTCACTGTCTTCTATGGCATGTCCCCAGTCTCCAAGCACACCTGTGAATGAATGAATGAATGAATGAATGATTTGTAAAGCGCTACAATTGCGAACTGAATCGCCTGTAGCATATCCCTAGTCACTGACAGCCAGTGGCAAGTGTTTTTTTTGGGGGGAGAGCAGCAAACAACCACCCACTGACACCAATGATCAGGGCCGGTGCCACCACTAGGCAAACTAGGCAGCTGCCTAGGGCACCCAGCCAATGGTGTTCCTACTCTCTTCTTTCTGCAGCAAGCAACTAAGTCTCAGCATCAGCAGGCAGCCGTGGCTCCATTCGCACATAGTGTCAGTGGCAGAGAACTGTGTCTGTGTTTCCGACTCCCGAATAAATGGAAGCAAGCAAACATTCATTGATGGGCACTGGTAGGCTGCATTGAGGGGTGTTGGTGAGGCTGCATTTCATGGGCACTTCATTAAAAAGCTGGGGTTTACATGGGCAGGGGAAAGGGGGTGGAGTCAGGGGTGGAGCCAAAGGGGCAGCAATATGAGGTTTTGCCTAGGGTGTCAAAAATCCTTGCACCAGCCCTGCCAATGATGGGACACTATTCCTCCCACTGATACCAATGATGGGACACTATTCCTCCCACTGATACCAATGATGGGACACTATTCCTCCCACTGATACCCATGATGGGACACTATTCCTCCCACTGATACCCATGATGGGACACTATTCCTCCCACTGACACCAATGATGGGGCACTATTCCTCCCACTGACACCAATGATGGGACACTATTCCTCCCACTGACACCAATGATGGGGCACTATTCCTCCCACTGACACCAGTGATGGGACACTATTCCTCCCACTGACACCAATGATGGGAAATTATGATCAGTGCACATAAATAAAAAAAATACAAAAAAATCACAAAGAATTCCAAATGAAATAAATGATATTACCCTGGGGAGTTCTATGTATAAAGCATTTGTCTCACAAATATCAGAAGCACTCGAGCAACAAGTCACCGTACTATTCTCTAGAAGACTGATTTCTGTTACTCAGCTCCATCTAGTGGCCAAAATATGGTATTGTTTTTTCATTAAAGTAGAACTATAGGCAAAAAACTTTATTTTTCCAATTTGTAGGGAGTAAGGGGGGTTATAACCCCGGTCAGACTATTTTTTTGCCATCTGTGTCCCATTGGGGAGATTTCCCTTCACTTCCTGTCCCATAACTAAACAGGAAGTGAGAGAAAATCCCTCCAAATTAAGCGAATTCCTTGGGGACCCCCCCCCCCCCCCCCCCAGATCACCAGAACTAGTATCCCCTATTGGAAGATTTCCCATTTTCTGTGGACAACCCAAAATTTGGGGATTTTCTTTTACTTTAGCTTTTAATGATAATGATAAACAGGACAAATAGAGAGAATGAATCTTCCTAACTGGGGTACAGACAGCGATAAAAACCCGACAAGCATGCTAACCCCCTCCACCCCACCCAAAACTAAAAAAAAAATAAAAGTTTTGTCTTGAGTTATACTTTAAGGTATTTCATAAAACTTTTCCTTCATTTTGGCCACTAGATGGAGCTGATAACACAGGAATGGATGTTAGAAAAATTCCCGGGACATTTCGATCAGCCTGCGATCATGCAACAAATGTTTTATAAACTGATCTCCTAACTACTTTGCCGGACCGTCCGCCGTTGTTGTACGTCGGTAGCAGCCGAGACGATCGGGTCCTTTCCCCTCACCAGCCTGGAGCCAAGTGAGGGAATGATGGCCCCCAATCGGCTCCATACCATTGGATGACGGAAACGACGTCAAACGTGACTTCCGCCCAATGATCGTAAAGGGGAATTATTATTTTATTTTTTTTAAAAGACTTTTTTTATTTATTTATGTTTTTATTGCATTTTAGTGTAAATATGAGATCTGATGTCTTTTTGACCCCCCAGATCTCACATTAAAGAGGTCCTGTCATGCTTTTTCTTTTTTCTTTTTTTTTTTTTTTGTGTTCCTTGTAATAAGAATAAAACTGACCCCAATTTTTTTTTTTTAAAGGGCAGTGTAAAAAAATAAAATAAAAAGTAAAATAAATAATAAAATATATATTTTTTTAAAGCGTCCCACCTAGCTCGCGCGCAGAAGCGAACGCATACGAAACTCGCGCCCGCAAATGAAAACGGCGTTCAAACCACACATGTGGGGAATCTCCGCCATCGCTAGAGCCAGAGCAATAATTCTAGCACTAGACCTCCTCTGTAACTCAAAAATGGAAATTTTTAATAGTCGCCTATGGAGATTTTTAAGGGTCAAAGTTTGTCGCCATTCCACGAGCGGGCGCAATTTGGAAGCGTGACATGCTGGGTATCAATTTACTCGGCGTAACATCGGGGGTTATTTACGAAAGGCAAATCCACTTTGCACTACAAGTGCAAACTACAATTGCAAAGTGCACTTGAATTTGCACTGAAAGTGCACTTGGAAGTGCATTTGCTGGAGATCCGAGGGGGACATACAAGGAGAATAAAAAACAGCATTGTAGCTTGCACATGATTGGATAATAAAATCAGCAGAGCTTCCCCTCATTTCAGATCTACCCTTCAAATTTCCAGCGACTGCACTTCCAAGTGCATTTTTAGTGCAATTTCAAGTGCACTTTGCAATTGTAGTGCAAAGTGGATTTGCCGTTCATAAATAACCCCCATTATCTTTCACAATATTAAAAAAAAAAAAAATTGGGCTAACTTTACTATTGTCTTATTTTTTCACTCAAAAAGGTATATTTTTTCCCCAAAAATTGCGCTTGTAAGACCGCTGCGCAAATATGGTGTGACAAAGTATTACAACGACCGCCATTTTTTTTGTCTAGGGTTTCTGGAAAAAAAAAAATATATATATATATATATAATGTTTGGGGTTTCTAAGTAATTTTCTAGCAAAAAAGAAAACAGATTTTAA